>NW_027311938.1:0-285999 GCF_040954645.1 Diabrotica undecimpunctata | reverse complement strand
TCAGCTAACTGACCAAATCTACTTCCTCCTTAAATCATACGCTATCCAACTACCACCAAATAAAATCCGGAGTACCTCAAGGCAGTGTACTTGGCCCATTCCTTTATCAAATCTTCACTGCTGATATTCCTATTAGCGAAAATACACTAATGGCAACATTTGCGGATGACACTGGTATACTAGCATCAGACATCAACGAAATATTACCATTTAACAAACTGCAAAATCATATCAATGAACTAGAAGACTGGCTTAAATGCTGGAAAATAAACCTCAACATAAACAAGTCTTGTCAAGTAAATTTCACAAATCGATGAATTAGATGTCCACAACTACACCTAAATAATTCACCTATACCTATAAAAACAGAAGTAAAGTACCTGGGCCTTCATCTAGACGAAAAACTTACTTGGAAATCACATATTGCAGCCAAACGACGACAACTCGACCTAAAAGTTAAAAATATGAATTGGCTAATCAACAGAAGATCGCAACTTTCATTAGAAAACAAACTGACCATCTATAAAACAATAATCAAACCAGTGTGGACATACGGAAGTGAGCTGTGGGGCTGTAGCAAACCATCCAACACCAAAATACTACAGACATTCCAGTCAAAAATTGTATTATTGGTATGTTAGCTAAAGCCCATGGTATGTGTCAAACCAAACCCTTCATGCAGACCTCAACATCCCCTTCATCAATGATGTGATTGCCGACCACTCCAGAAGATACATGAATCGCAGCGCAGACCATCCAAACCATCTCATAGACTAATTATTCAACCCCCCACTGGTTGACAGACGTCTAAAAGACTTTGGCCAGAAGATCTAGCTGCTAGGTAGATTTCAGAGAGTCGTCAATGGATGACACCTGCCACAAGCCAAGAACATACATCATATTTACTTATTACTGTATTGAAGTAGATTGTAAAATAGCAATAAATAAATAAATAAAAAAAAATTCCCAGATTTTCAGTTTCTCGGAATTTGTAACTGTAATCACTTTTTTTATTTTTGAGAATGTGTTTATATTTTTTAACAAAAGATATTAATATTTGTTCTTCATCAACAGTAAAGTTAGCAGTTCTCTTTCTTTTATTACTTTCTTCTATTTTTGCAATTTAAAACACAAAAATAATCACTCATACAAATCTCAAATAAACACAACAAATGCAAAGTGCAAAATGAAATGTAAACACAACGTCAAAAGTCATCAACTTTTATATACGTACATATGAACACCAATGTTTATACCACAGAACACATTTATCTTTATAATTTTTATGATATTTGTTCCAAGCCATTAATTAATAACTGGCAACATTGTCACCGCTTCAGTACTCGGGTTTAATAAATCCGAAAGTTAACACATGCATTGAAAAACTTCTTAAGAAATAATCTTTGAATTAAATTTAATCATGGTTTACTTAATCCATGAGTTAACTATTGATCAACTGGACCTAAGAGTGATAAACATTTTCTCAAGACACCTGGTGTTACACTGCTTAGAATTCTTGGTTGCATAAGCTCTTCCATACCTCTCAAAAAAGTGGCTAAAACATATAACACAACGCCCTCGTTTGTCGTATTGTTTGAGTTTATGTAACATCTCTCGTACTGTTGCGTGTTCATGTTTTAGGCACATTACTGCAATCAGTTTTTCCCTGAACGTCGTTATGTCCATTTTAGTGTTCAAAGTTGCATTAAAAAGGATTAGTTCGTTTACAACAGTGGTACTAATACTTTACGATACCATTAGATTGATCTGCAAACGGGATTACTGTAAGCTGATCTCTCATCCGAAACATCGATATAAGACTTAACGGAATTATTTTCCACTATTGTATTTGGTTTCCTTTTGGTACCTGTCAGTGTCTGTACCGTAATTATTTCTGTACAAGATTTGGTTGTTAAAAAACAAACTTCTTATTTGTCCACCCATTTCCCAACAATACCTTTTGTGTTGCTTTCAAGAGTTATCATGTCTCCTCTTGATAGTTTTTTTTTTCAAAGATCGTTTGATGATTTCGCAGCGTCCCTATTAAATGAATATTATTTCTAAACCAACTAAACCAACATTTGTATAGTAGCTCTCCGTTACTAATGTTCTACCACTTTTAAGAGCAAAGGCGCAAAATTTCGGGTCAATGCTTTTTAAATGCATTCAATTTTTTCGAATCCTGAGAAAACTGAAATTCTGGTAGACCAAGAACAACAAGAACAATTAATAAAGAAAATAATATTTTAAATTTACTTGATCAAGATCCAACAGTTAGCGTAAAGAATATAGCAAGACAAACAAATACTTCTTCTTCAAGTACTTGGCGGATACTGAAAGAACAGCAATTACATCCTTATCATTACAGACAAGTCCAAGAGCTCTTGCCAGATAATCTACCGGTTAGAGTGGATTTTTGTGAAACATTGCAACAAAGGACAGCCCACAATCCAGATTTTTTTAAATGCATTCTTTTTACGGACGAGGCCACCTTTACGCGACAAGGTATGTTTAACTCCCATAATGCACACTACTGGTGTGATGAGAATCCACGAGTTAAAAGGATAACCTTTTGACTCGTGGATTCTGGTGATCGTGATGACGTGATACCACATCATTTAAAGTTAATGTTTGGGCAGCAACTTTAGGTAACAAATTAATAGGTTATCATATTCTACCTGGAAATTTAAATGGTGATATGTATCTTGATTTTTTAAATAATTCCTTATTCGAGATATTAGAAGATTTAACGCTAAACGAGCGAAGATCTTTATTTTGTATGTACGATGGGGCTCCACCACACTTTGATAGAAGGTGTCGTAATTGGTTGAGTAATCATTTTCCGAATCGATGGATTGGTAGAGGTGCAGAAGCTCCGATTCATTGGCCTCCTCGGTCATACGATTTTAACCCTTTTGGACTACGCAGTTTGGTCGTATATTAAGGAAAAAGTCTACAGAGGTAAATTCACGCCAAGAATTGGAAGAAAGAATTCAACGTCAATTTAATGACATCACAGCTGATCCCCTACCGTTTAGAAGGTTAGTGGAATCTTTAGAAAAAAGAATAGACTTGTGTATTCGCGAAAACGGAGGGCATTTTGAACACTTACTGTAATTGAATTTTATTTTATGTTCTTAGTCATTAATTTAATTTTCTTCTTGGAGTTATGTTTAATTACTAACTATTTTATATCAGCATCATTTATTACTTCATAATTTTCAAATCAAAATATTCCGAAAACGGTACACAGTATCGAGTTTTACCAAGAGTTACCTTTTTCGTGTAAAATTGAATGATGTTTAAGTTTACTTGAAATTTTGATTAATAATTATACTCTTAAAAAAGTTATATTGACTAATACTTAGTACGATCCGTGTAAGTAGCGCCCTCTATGAGAATCAGATATAAAAACAAATTCATGGGATGTATCAGCTTCCAAAACATATTCGTATAAAATTTCATTACAATGTTGCCAGTAGTTTCGGCAAAATAGTAAAAAATGCGTATCTTGAAAACGGATGGCGTTACAAAAATTTTTTACTAAGCAAACCCCAATTATTTTTCAGTTTTTTACCTACCCTAGAGACGGGGTTACCTTTTTTTGAAACACCCTGTAGATATTTAAAGCGAAATTAACTTGTCAATTTGTTCGAAGAGTAAATATTTATTTCATAAATAAATAAAATCATTCTTAATTTGATGTTGGTAAAAGGTAAATGTGTCAGTTTTATTGGTCGAATAACTTTATTGATCGAATAAACCACTATTGTGGTTTCGTCATTGGTGAAACCAGTTCTCAGAGGATTAAATAAAATTTATGAACGTAGAAGGGAAAAAGTTAAAGCATACCTGTATATTATATAAACAAAAATCTAATTTTTAATCCCAGATTATTTTTTGAGACGTACATACCTTACCACAAGTGCTATAACTCCTACGATACTCACACTAAAAGTGCTAGCATACAACTAAACCTTCAATTCAATAAGATATATGACGCACCGGTGCGTCATCCGCCCCTCTTCAAGAAACAGGTGTATCATCAACACTGAACGTGTTAAGTGTGGAATCAAGATATTGCATTTCGTGAGAAGTATAATGAGCTGTTTTAGTGGGGTACAAAGTAATGTGTTTATGTACTTCGGAAAGTATTTCAGTTGGTATTTTATTATAACTCCTACTTTTCCCGCGTCGATCACGAGGAGTTTGCTGTTTATGAAGCAGATTAGATAACCGCTCACATATTTTCTTGGTGATTCCAAAGCTCGCCAAACATCCTTTTTTAGAAATAACAACTTTACTGCACAATCCATAAGACCTTGCAAGAAAACATCCTGTTCATCTTTATTGGATAAGTTGTTGAATGTGGAGAGAAGCGTGGTCTTCTCATCTGCATTCCAGTGAGACAATCTCTTCAACTTGCATCTGAAACAAATGAGGCAGATATTAAAACAACTTAAAATAATTGACAGATTAACATAACTTAAATAATCTTATGATCCATGATGATCGCCAACGTCCGGAACGGATAGGCACTTTAAGAAGAAGAAATAATCTTAGTAAATTGTGTTAGAATGTCAGCAAAATGCTATGCCAATGATTATTACATTAAGGTACAAAATAAAAGTACAATAAATTGAAAAGTAATATGGCTCAAACTGCTACTTATCCACATTTTAAGGCGGGAACACGTGCTAGTATCTTCTTTCCTGCTGTATTGACAAAAGAAACGCCGCGAACTCTTGCATCACGATATTTATTTCTTGCGTATTTATAAGAATTCACAGTATTCATTTGACTCTCGACCTGTAAACATCGATACGAATTAGGCGAAAGTTTATAGTGGTGATTAAAAACGGGCTCCGGCCGCGTTTTTACCGTCATTATCGTTCAAGTGGATATACTATTTATAAACTATTTAAAAATTAAAATATACAGTTTTAACAATTAAAATGAGTGCTCCACCAGATTTATCGGTGAGTGTTCCTTTTTATACTGCTACTGTTAATGGTCAAATAATAAATACTCAATATCAGCAACAGCAAATTCAACCAGAATGCCCAAATGTCCTTTTTCCACAAAATTTACAACCAAATTCAGCACAAATTTTAAATAACCCACCAACAACAATATATTATGTTCCTAACCAAGTACTATCACAATCTTCCTCAAACTGTCAATACAATCCTAAAATAAATCCCACATTATCTTCACCTCAAAATGGAGCTTACGATTCGATTGAGATGACACGTACATTACAAAGTGAAGAATCTTCAGGGGAAATCAGCGACATTGAGTCATCGGACATCCACGAATGGCAAACTAGACAACATAGTAACAAAAAACGCAAAATTAATCCTCCGACACCAACAGAAAACGAAGTCACAGTAGTAACTAGCAATAAATTTCAGATTCTACAAAATGAAAACGAAAACGACAACAATAACAGTACAGAAAATACCAACGAAACTCCAGCAACCTCTAAACCCCCACCAATTTTTATATATGGTGTTACTGAATACAATAAAATGGTTAATAGCCTATCGGAAGTAACACAAACAGAGACATTCTATTGTACAGCATTGAAGAACAACACAATAAAAATAAATTCCCGTGACTCAGAAACATACCGAAAACTGGTAAGACATTTAAACAGCAAAAAAATTGTGCATCATACGTACCAAATGAAAGAGGATAGAGCATACAGAGTTGTAATTCGTAATCTACATCATACAGTGCCCATTAATATAATAAAAAGCGAAATAGAAAAACATGGGCATTTAGTACGCAATATTGTAAATATAAAACACAGAGTAAGTAAGGACCCTCTAATGATGTTCTACGTCGATATAGAACCTAATCGAAATAATAAAAAAATATATGAAATTCAATTTATAAACAATGCGAAAATAGTTATTGAGCCACCGTATAAAAAGAATAACATTGTCCAGTGTACCAGATGCCAATTGTATGGACACTCTAAGACATACTGTAATAGACCTTATCACTGTGTCAAATGTGGAGGCAACCATATGTCAGCTGATTGTAAAAAACCTAGAGACACACCCGCCATATGTGCTCTCTGCAATGGAGCACACACCGCAAATTACAAAGGATGCATGGTATATAAAGAGTTAATTAGCAGTAGAAACAGAGCAAGAGGAGTATCATCGCACACTCCAGCGAACAATCAACTACAATATAACAGAAATACAGTACAGAATAATCCGCACTTAAACAATCAAAATCACGCGACTTACACACAAGCAACGGGTGGAATAAATGTAAATAATGTCCATAAAAATACGAACTCATACAACCAGAATCATGCAACTTACGCTCAAATAACAAGTGGAACACATGTAAGTAATACAAACAGTGACATTGGAGAGATGATGAAGAGTTTCCTTAACGAATTCAAAGCTATGTTTTCACAACTAATTAATCAAAATAGCGTGATCTTAAACATGCTTTCCACAGTAATAAATAAAATTAGTAATGGAACTTAAGTCACTACGAATTGCACAATGGAATGCCAACGGCCTAGGCAACCATAACACAGAAGTTACTAACTTTCTTAAACATAACAAAATTGATGTTCTACTCATATCGGAAACCCATTTCACTGACAGAACGATGTTCAAGATCCCTAACTCTTGGTAAAACTCGATACTGTGTACCGTTTTCGGAATATTTTGATTTGAAAATTATGAAGTAATAAATGATGCTGATATAAAATAGTTAGTAATTAAACATAACTCCAAGAAGAAAATTAAATTAATGACTAAGAACATAAAATAAAATTCAATTACAGTAAGTGTTCAAAATGCCCTCCGTTTTCGCGAATACACAAGTCTATTCTTTTTTCTAAAGATTCCACTAACCTTCTAAACGGTAGGGGATCAGCTGTGATGTCATTAAATTGACGTTGAATTCTTTCTTCCAATTCTTGGCGTGAATTTACCTCTGTAGACTTTTTCCTTAATATACGACCAAACTGCGTAGTCCAAAAGGGTTAAAATCGTATGACCGAGGAGGCCAATGAATCGGAGCTTCTGCACCTCTACCAATCCATCGATTCGGAAAATGATTACTCAACCAATTACGACACCTTCTATCAAAGTGTGGTGGAGCCCCATCGTACATACAAAATAAAGATCTTCGCTCGTTTAGCGTTAAATCTTCTAATATCTCGAATAAGGAATTATTTAAAAAATCAAGATACATATCACCATTTAAATTTCCAGGTAGAATATGATAACCTATTAATTTGTTACCTAAAGTTGCTGCCCAAACATTAACTTTAAATGATGTGGTATCACGTCATCACGATCACCAGAATCCACGAGTCAAAAGGTTATCCTTTTAACTCGTGGATTCTCATCACACCAGTAGTGTGCATTATGGGAGTTAAACATACCTTGTCGCGTAAAGGTGGCCTCGTCCGTAAAAAGAATGCATTTAAAAAAATCTGGATTGTGGGCTGTCCTTTGTTGCAATGTTTCACAAAAATCCACTCTAACCGGTAGATTATCTGGCAAGAGCTCTTGGACTTGTCTGTAATGATAAGGATGTAATTGCTGTTCTTTCAGTATCCGCCAAGTACTTGAAGAAGAAGTATTTGTTTGTCTTGCTATATTCTTTACGCTAACTGTTGGATCTTGATCAAGTAAATTTAAAATATTATTTTCTTTATTAATTGTTCTTGTTGTTCTTGGTCTACCAGAATTTCAGTTTTCTCAGGATTCGAAAAAATTGAATGCATTTAAAAAGCATTGACCCGAAATTTTGCGCCTTTGCTCTTAAAAGTGGTAGAACATTAGTAACGGAGAGCTACTATACAAATGTTGGTTTAGTTGGTTTAGAAATAATATTCATTTAATAGGGACGCTGCGAAATCATCAAACGATCTTTGAAAAAAAAACTATCAAGAGGAGACATGATAACTCTTGAAAGCAACACAAAAGGTATTGTTGGGAAATGGGTGGACAAATAAGAAGTTTGTTTTTTAACAACCAAATCTTGTACAGAAATAATTACGGTACAGACACTGACAGGTACCAAAAGGAAACCAAATACAATAGTGGAAAATAATTCCGTTAAGTCTTATATCGATGTTTCGGATGAGAGATCAGCTTACAGTAATCCCGTTTGCAGATCAATCTAATGGTATCGTAAAGTATTAGTACCACTGTTGTAAACGAACTAATCCCCGAACTAATCATATTCAGTCTGTTATCAATATAACTCCTTTGCATAAAAATACATTTTTACAATTCAGGCATTTATTAGATGAAGTTTCAATACATTTATCCGCTCTTGAAAGCATGCAAATAACAAAAGAGTCACTTTGGGATATGACAATAATTCATATAATTTATCATATATTAGATAAAATTAATCAACATAAATGGAAAGAATTTCATACAAAAACAGAGCTTCCTACATTAAATGAATTTCTAGATTTTTTGAAAGAGAGAGATATTTTGCAGTCACAACAAGAAGTGAATGTGAAACCTCAATTCAATCAATTTAATCAATTTTCTAAAGCATCAAATGAATTTTATAAAACAAAAGGTGCACAAATGCATTCTCATGTAAATTTGGCTATTAATAAGTTCAAATGTAATTTTTGTAAGGGTGAACATTCTATTTATTCATGTCAAAAGTTTATACAACTAAATGTCAATGAACGATGGGAAAAAATAAAACTGTTAAAACTTTGTTCTGTTTGCGCATTGGACATTTTCAAAATACTTGTAATTTAGGGTCCTGTAAAAAGTGTGGACGAAAACATAATACTTTTCTTCATAATGATGTTACAAATCAACAAAATAACAATTCAAATGAACCTTTAGTATTCAATAATTCAAGTAGTCAACCAAGTACAAGTAATAGTTACAATAACACAGGTAATCAAACAAGTCGGCAGTCTACTGTGTTATTTCAAACAAATCCAAGTTCTATAAATATCGAAGAAGGTATAATAAATGCATCAATTCTATTATCCACAGTAACATTCAAGGTTAGAGACATTAATGGCAAGTTTCAAGTAGGTAGAGCCTTATTGGACTCTGGAGCACAATCAAATCTAGTAACAGAAGTATTCTGTAAGAAAATAGGTGTGCCATTATCTTCTGCAAATTTATCAATTATTGGCATAAATCAAGTAATGTCTACATTGACAAAAAAGACTTCATTAACCATATTCTCCAATGTCAGTAATTTTCAACGTAATGTGTGTTGCTATGTAACCCCTATGATTTCATCATATATTCCTTCAGAAAAGGTTATTGTAACAAATATTAAAATTCTAGACAATATTAAGCTTTCAGATCCTCAATTTTACTCACCTAATGAGATTGATATGCTCATAGGAGTTACACTATTTTGGGACTTAATATTGGATGGAAAAATTACTATAGGAAAAAATAAACCAATTTTCCAAAATACCAAGTTAGGGTGGATCGTTTCTGGTGCTATAAATAATTCAGTTAATTATTCTATTTGCAATTTTTCAAAAGACATTGTTATACCAGAAGATCATCAATTAAACAAATTTTGGGAACTTAATGAGTTAGATAATTCTATTGAAATGTCAAAAGATGAACTGCATTGTGAAGAGTTATTTGACAATGATACTTCTCGCCATGAAAATGGACAATTTATAGTAAAATTTCCATTAAGATCATCTCCTACACTACTAGGTGACTCAAAGGAGAAAGCAATACAACGTTTCTTGTCTTTAGAAAAACGTTTTAAATCCAAAACTATATTTTATAATTTATACAAATAATTTATTCAAGATTACATACAATTAGGTCGCATGACTAAAATTTCAGTAGATAATTAGACAAGCTCACACTATTATTTACCACATCATGCTGTATTAAAGGAAACAAGTATAACATCAAAAATAAGAGTTGTTTTTGATGGCTCGTGTGCCACTAGTTCTGGGTGGTCTCTAAATGATTTGCAATACATGGGACCAAAGGTCTTAAATAATATTTTTGATATTACACTTAGATTCAGATTATACAAATATGTTGTTTCTGCAGCACAAAATCTGCACCCTATCTAGCAATAAAATGTCTCAATCAAGTAGCTACAGAGTATAGAAATATATTTCCAATTGCATCTAAGACTATTCACAATAATTTTTATGTAGATGATTTTTTGACGGGATCTAATAATATTGAAGAGTTACAAACACGTTGTAATGACATTTCATCCATTTTAAAATCTGCCAATTTTATACTTAGAAAATGGGTTTCAAACAATTCTGCTGTTTTAGAGAAAGTAAAATTAACTAATATTCCTAATAAAGTTTTAGATATAGGAGAATCCGAAAGTTTCAAAACCTTAGGTACTCAATGGGACAGCAAACAAGATATTTTAAGATATAAGATCACCACCATTCCATTATATAAAAGTGTTACTAAACGACAAATATTTTCTATTATTGCCCAAATATATGATCCATTGGGTCTTCTTAGTCCTGTAATAATCATTTCAAAAATTCTTATTCAACATTTATGGTCAATTAAACTACCCTGGGATGACCCAGTTTCTGAGAATGTACGTATCAACTGGTTTCAAATTCAAATTTTACAATCAATTGTCACAATTAAATATACTTAAAATTCCAAGAATTGTAATAGGTACAAGTCACAAGTTAGTAGATATTCATTGTTTCTGTGATGCTTCATTACAAGCATATGCTAGTTGTCTTTATATGCGTAGCATCAATTCCGATGGAGCATATACAGTGAGACTACTTTGTTCAAAAACTAAAGTTTCACCCCTAAAGTCAGTTACAATACCAAGACTGGAGCTTTGTGCAGCTCTTCTTGGAGCTCAATTAACAAACCAAACTATTAATGCAATCTCATCCACTGTACCTGTATATATGTGGTCTGACTCTCAAATAGTTTTATGTTGGATCAAAAAACAACCAAACCAGTTACAAACCTTTGCCTCAAATCGTGTAGAAAAAACTCAGAACCTTACAAGTAATTTTATGAGGTCTTATGTTAGCACTAAAGAGAATCCAGCTGATTTGGCTTCTCGAGGAATAGTGCCAGAACTTTTCATCAATATGAACTTATGGTGGATGGGACCAGATTTTTTATATCAATCTATTGATCACTTGGTTAATTCAAACTCAAATTCTCATCAAACTATAGAATTGCCAGAGTTAAAAAAGTTAACAAGGTACTGACTTCAAAAATTATGAATCAATTCACTCTATTCACAACTTATTCAGATTTAACAAAGTAACAAAGAATTACTTCTTATATACTAAGATTTATTTTCAATCTAAGGAAATCTAAATGTAAGAAAAAATATGGATCTCTATTAGTTGAAGAATTAAATTAGGCTAATTTGAAATTAATAAAATTAGCACAATTCGAATCCTTTGCAGAGGAAATAAAAATTATAGAACAAAATAAATCATTACCCCCAAAACACAAACTGAGTTTTCTATCACCATTTCTTGATGAACAAGGTTTACTTCGTGTGGGCGGTAGGCTTAAATTTACTTCCTTAGAAATATATAAACATCATCCATATTTATTATCTTCAAAGCACATTTTGACGAAATTAATTTTTAAACATAAACATGCTGCTTTATTACATCCTGGCCCTCAACTTCTCTTAGCATCCATAAGACAATTTTATTGGCCTATAGGCCAATGTTTTAAATTTAATCCATCTTTTGCTACATATCCAATGTCTAGTTTACCAGATAATAGAATTAAACCCTCCTTGCCTTTTCAATTTACAAGCATTGATTATGCCGGACCATTTCCTTTAAAGGATAAGGCAGGACGAGGATGCAAAATTTTAAAGTGTTACATTTGTGTTTTTGTTTGTTTTAGCACAAAAGCAATTCACTTAGAATTAATATCAAATTTAACAACAGAATGTTTCTTATCTTGTCTCAAACGATTTACTTCTCGAAGAGGAGTACCTTCAGATGTCTATTCAGATAACGGTAGCACATTTGTTGGAGCGAGAAATGAATTAAAAGAATTTGGAATATTCTTGTTAAAAAATGAAAATGTTATTACTCAATATGCGTCAAAAGACAACATTCATTGGCATTTTATACCCCCATATTCTCCCAACTTTGGTGGTCTATGGGAAGCAGCAGTAAAAAGCACAAAACATTTTTTAAAGCGAACAATGTTAAATAGAATTTTAATTTATGAAAACTTCAATATGCTTCTTGTTCAAATTGGGGGAATCTTAAATTCGAGACCTCTGTAGTCCTTATCAAATGATCCTAATGACCTAGAACCCATTACCCCATCACATTTTTTAATTGGTCGTCCAATTACAATGCTTCCTGAACCTGACGTATCAGAAGCTCCGCCAACCAGACTGTCTACACTACAATCTGTTCAACAATTATACCAACAATTTTGGATACGATTCACAAAAGAATACATTCTCAACTGCGTTTTCAATATAAATGGAAAAACCAGGCTACTCCGATTGCTGTTGGTACACTAGTATTAATCAAGAATGATCAACAACCTCCAGGCAAGTGGCCAATGGGAAGAGTTCTACGTTTGTTCCCTGGAAAGGATGGAGTTTCGCGAGTGGCAGAAGTGAAAACAGTTTCAAAAGTTGTGATCCGTTCCTGAGACATTTATATCCTTTGCCTATACAGGAGGACACAGTGAATTAAAAAAAAATTATTTTTGTGATTAAATTCCATTAAAGACAATTCCATTTTATTTTTGTATTACTATTGTGTATTTATTTTAATTAATCTTTGTATGTTACTTTGAAGTCCCTTCAAAGGGGGGAGTTATGTTCGTATATTTTTACTTTCAATTTTTGTACTGCACCTGACAACACTGTACTGGCAACGCCGCCAAAGGTCAAGTGTATGACAGTTGCCCTTAACAGGCTTTCAGTCAATTATTACCGATGTAAGTGTAAAGAACAATAAAGTTTAAAGTATCAATCGAGTCTATTTCTTCTCAGATATTATAATCTGAAACAAGATTTACCAGCACACACAAGTTCAAACACTGGAACCAAACGAAATGTAACATTCGATAATTGGTTCACAAGTTATGAGCCGATTCTGAAGCTTTTAAAAGATCATTAACTAACGTCTACTGGAACTGTCAGAAAAAACAAAAGGCAAATACCTGAAAGTTTTATAACATCTAGGAACAGGCCAGTATATTCCTCAAAATTCGGCTTTCAAGAGAGTATAATGTTAGTTTCACATGTACCAAAAAAAGGAAATACACTCAACTGTGCAGGTATAAATGCTAGAGTAATTTATCAACAAAATACTGGCGATTTTCAGTCAAAACGAAGGGATTTTTGAAATTATTAGCAATACAGTTACTAAGAGAATACAAACAAGAAGTGCAATCAGGTAAACGAATAAAAGTAGCCAAAGATGTAATGTTTGCCCGAGAAAAAATGACAGAAAGACCTTTTATAATTGTGTGATTTGTAAAAAAACTATATGTTTAAAGCATTCAGTGGTGTATTGTGATTCTTGCTATTTAGCTAAAAATAATTAAAATGTATTCTGTAATGATTGTTCCAAACATTAATTTATTTTTACTAGTTCTCTGATCTTTTTTTTATAATCGAGAAAAAATGAGTGTGACGTTTTTTTATGCTGTAAAATGAGACTTTTTTGGAATATTCAAGTATTTAGTTTGCAATTTGTTTCTAAACACTAGTTACTTTGATTTAAGTTTGTTATATGTTGAAATATAAATCACAATATAAATTTTCTAAAAATGTGTTATTTTTATTTCAAGTTTTTTTTTTTTAATTTGGGGTATCTGATACCCCACCACACAGGTTTTTACATTTTAATCTACCACACTGGCGCCGGGTTAACCTTCAGCTGGTAACGTTGTCACAGTATAAAGAGGTTCCTCTTTATACTGTGGTCATGTCTCTCGCACCGACTGATTCAAATTTTCGCGGTTTAAGCGCTGCTAATTTTTATTTCAATCAGCACCTCACAGTACCTTTCGAATGTGCCTGTATCTATTTGTAAATATTCGGA
This sequence comes from Diabrotica undecimpunctata, assembly GCF_040954645.1. Classification (NCBI taxonomy): domain Eukaryota; kingdom Metazoa; phylum Arthropoda; class Insecta; order Coleoptera; family Chrysomelidae; genus Diabrotica; species Diabrotica undecimpunctata. The sequence continues at coordinate 271,940 of NW_027311938.1, read as the reverse complement.
TAATACGTAATAGTACTAAATAAAGGAGTAGTCGGATGAATTCACTAATACGTATTAATTTTCATACATGCTTTTCCTGGCTTGCGCTGCGCTATACAAATAGTAGATAGGACATTCTATATGTCATACGTATGAGTATGAATGCATGAATCGTTGAACGAAATACGTAATCATCTGAATAGAGCAGTGGACGAAATGTACGAGGACGAGGCTGTTGATATAGCCACGGCTATCATTATGAAATATAAAATTCAAAATCCGGCCAGACCTACCGATTTATCGGTATTTCTACTGATTTTTCAATTATTTTACAGATATATCGATTTTTAATAAAATCTACAGATTTTTTCGATGTTGTCAACAATTTATATAATTAATAATAATAATAAACCGTAACATAATAAAACATTAAAAATAAAAATATGGGATTTCGTGGAGTTTCCAGTTTCTTTTAACAAGGGTAATCTCATATGCCATATTGGATAGGTAATTCCCCGCCGATACACGCGGTTCGGTGGGTATGCAGTGGGGAATCCCACATCTTAAGCTTTTTTAGCGAAACTTCAAAATTTAGTTGTGATTTGTGAATGTAACGCCGTGGTATTATGTTAATAGAGCGGAACACGTGTACATTGATATTCGTATTAACCCGGCACTACATATGTGGGGTTTCACAAACCCCAGCTCCCAAATATCGCTCTTAAAATAAATCAAAAGCAGACTTATGCGCACGTCCACCCCAATAGCTTCCCAAAAATGTCCCCACCATCGAATTCAGGCGTTACCTCAGTACATTGTAGGCAGTGAGTGAAGTTACACGCGCCTGAAACGCTCTGGGGTGTGTCAAACCCCACCTATGTACTCGCGTTTGCAATTTTGACATTATAAGTTTTTATTTTTGACTTATTTGAATCTGCATATTCAATTGTTTAATTTTTTAGCTAAAATATCATGTTATACGAAGCGGAACAGAAAAAGCTTGAAGCTCTATGGGCGGAAATTGATGACGATGCCATCGAATCGAGAAGCGATGACGATATTGACCATATCTCTGAAAGCGACCACAACACTCGACTCGGAGCAGGATATCGCAATAGAAGATGTAGTTTCTGACGGAGATTCAGACATGGAGACATCAAAAACAGAACTTCAGAATGAGACGGAAAATAAAAGCACTGACGGACCTCCAAGAAACGAAGAAATGTATCTCGGAAAAGACGGAACACAATGGAACTTGCTTCAAATAATAAACGGGTTCGAACAAGATCAGAGAACATTATTACTGATTTGCCGGGTGTGAAGCATTATGCAAAAAATGCTAAACGTGCTTTAGATTGTTGGCAATTGTTTTTTGACCGACAAATGATCGAAGACATAGTGCGCTGGACCAATCTCAAAATTCAACAAAAATCAATTGCATATCAAAATAAATGCATGGTGAAACCAACCAATGAATGTGAAATTAAAGCATTTATCGGACTTCTTTATTTAGCAGGTATGTTTTATTCTAATCGTCAGAATTTGAGAGACTTATGGCAAACAGATGGGACTGGTGTCGATATATTCCGCAATACGATGTCTATAAATCGTTTCCAATTCCTGATGGTCTGTCTTCGGTTCGATAACATCGAGAATCGTAAAGACAGATTGGCGATTGACAAATTAGCTCCAGTTCGTGGAATTCTGGACAAATTTATTGAAAATTGTAAGCAGGCCTACACTCCTTCTCAATATGTGACGATAGATGAGAAGTTGGAGTCTTTTCGTGGAAGATGTGCTTTCAAACAGTACATGCCCAACAAGCCTGCAAAGTATGGGATCAAAGTGCAAGCCCTAGTTGATGCCCGTTCGTACTACGTTTTAAATTTGGAAGTGTATGCAGGAAGGACAGCCAGGAGGTCCTTACAGTGTTAGTAATTCCCCAATAGATATAGTAGAGGGGCTAATACAATCTATTTCTGGTTCCAACCGAAATGTGACCTTTGACAACTGGTACACTAGTTATGAATTAATGATAAAATTGCTGAACGAGCATAAACTTACGTTAGTAGGCACGCTGAGAAAGAACAAACGATGCATCCCAGCACAATTTTTGACAGTCCAGAACAGAGAACAAATGACATCTTTATTTGGCTTTCAGAAAGATATTACACTTTTATCGTATGTGCCGAAAAAAAAAATAAAAACGCCCTACTGTTGTCCACCACGCAACATGATGGAGCTATTGATGAAGCAACTGGCGATAAAAATTTACCAGAAATAATAAGCTTCTACAACTTTACTAAAAGTGGAGTACATGTAGTGGATGAACTGTCTGCATCATATAACGTATCTAGAAACTCACGGAGATGGCCTCTTACGATCGTGTTTTCTCTCTTGAATACAGCCGCCATAAATGCTTTGGTGATATACAGAGAAAACAATCAAGATTTCAAACTTGCCAGAAGATTGTTTAAAATGTTGGGCTTTGAATTGATCCAGGACCACATATCTGAAAGAAAAAATAATCCAAGAATACCAAGGAGTATTCGTCAAAACATTGCACATTTTGACCAATATGCCCCTGCAGTGCCACCTGCCAAGATTCCAAAACTCATGGGAAGATGTTCAGTATGTCCAAGAAGCCGAGATCGAAAAACTAAATATTTCTGTTCGAACTGTGAATCATTACTGTGCCTGGAGCATGCTGTCATAAGTTGTCAAAATTGCATGAATTCAAATAGCGATTAATTTTTTTTCTTTCACTGTACAACCGGGCAGAGTTTTTCCTTGTATTATCTTACTATTAGATTTTCATTTACTATTGTATTTTTGATCATATGGTGTTTATATTTTTTGGTAAGATTGTTCAGTTAAGTTGTGGCTTTTGCTTTTGGAGAATTGCCTATTATTAGTTTATTTTTAATTTCTTTTGAATAAAGGTGTTCTGATTATTTCTTTTTTGCTTAAATAGTCCTTAGATGATCTAAATGCCAGCAACTTATTACAGAAGATGAAAGGGGACAGATTTTTCAGCGTTTTTACACTTTAACAGAACATGCAAAGAGATTATTTCTATTAGCAACCTTAAAAAAATTCATTGTAGAACGACATAGAAAAAATAAAAATGATCAAAACAGCAGAAGAAAACAGACATTTAATTATTTCTTTCAAATAGGCAGTCGAGAAATTCAGGTCTGTAAAGTCTTTTATTTGAGCACCTTATCAATCAGTCAAACCCCTGTATACACAGCTCATTTGAAAAAGGACATTATTTCAAATACACCTGATATACCTGCCCAAGGAAAACACATAAAATATAAGATACCTGAAGAAGATGTCAATTTTGTTAAGAAACACATAGAATCATTCCCTGCAGTAGAATCTCACTACTGTAGAGCTAATACACAACGACGGTACTTACAGTCATCTTTCAGTATTAAAAAAATGTATAATCTTTACTTCGAACTTTGTAATGAATCCAATAAACAACCAGTAAAAGAGTCTTTTTATCGGCAACTAGTTTGCAATGACTACAATATTTATTTTCATGTACCTAAGAAAGATCGTTGTGATCTATGTGAAGAGATCAAACTAAATCATAAGGAAGGTATATTATTGGAGGCTGAACAATCAAGAGTGCATGATCAGCATATACAAGCAAAAAATGCGGCTCGTGAAGAAAAAACGAAAGATAGAGAAACTCACAACAATTTTTTGGTGTTTGACTTACAAAATGTCTTGAGCTGTCCTCAAGCTAAAGTAAGTAACTTTTATTCTAAAAGTAAGTAAAATGTTTACAATTTAACTGCAATATTATCCAAAACGAAACAAGTGTACTGTGCCTTGTGGGGTGAAGCTCTTATGGGTAGAAGTGGCAACGATATAGCAAGTGCATTGATCAAAATTCTAGAAGCTGTTTTTAGAGATCATCCCAATATGAAAACCATAGTATTGAGGAGTGATAGTTGTGTACCACAAAACAAAAATTCCCTGATGTCTGCAGCGATTGCGTCCTTTCTAAAAAAATAATTCAAACATCGAATCCATAATAATGAAGTTTTCAACTCCAGGTCATTCGTGCAATCAAGAGATAGATGCAGTTCACAGCTGCATAGAGAGAGTTTTAAAAAAAGAAGAGTATTATTCTCCGTTATCTCTTTTACGGTTGCTGTTAAAGGTGAGTTCTAGAAAGCCTTACAAGATAATGCAGTTGAAAGAAAACGATTTTAAGGACTTCAAATCGTATGCTCTGCAATATAACTACAAGATTATACCATTTACTCAAGTAGTTGCATTACAATTTTCACAATACATATTTGAAATGGGATATAAAGTGAGTCACACACATAGTGACTGGAAGAAAGTATCCATCCGCGATTTTCGGCCTACTAGAACTAACTGCGAAAAGAAAGAATTTATCAAGGAACCAACTCGTTCATTAGTCACAAGATTACTTCCTCAAAACAAAGTTCAGGCCATCAAAAGTATGTTTAAGTGGATGCCAGAAGTGGATAAAGCTTATTATACATATATACTCCCCAAAAACAATATGTAATAATGTATGGTGTGTATACCACGTAAACATAACTTTATAAATACGTTTTTTTTTACATTTTTCTGTAAAGTTATAACCATATATTTCACAATTATTTTCATCACAAAGTTGTATGTTAGTATATTAAATAAAAAAATGAAATTACATAGTGGTATGTGTTTTTTTGTTTTACAAAAATTTCGAGAAAAACATTGTTTTTCATATTCTTTGTCTTCTAAATGTAAATAAATACATCTTAGCAAACTTTAAAGCGATACAAAACTAGGTGTACCCGTTTCTCCGTTACAGTGAAGCATTTTTTGTTTTTCATTTTTCTCAAAACTTAGTTTACTGCACATACAACAGTATAATTCTGAGCTAACGATATGTCGTCACAGATTAGATAATCCAAGGACGTAACTCCTCCGCCCTTAGAAAGAAGCATATCCTTGGGTGTGCTTCTTTACACAATAAATCCTTAGGTTTCTTCTAAACTTGTAGTTAAAAAAATTACAGGATAGTCTACAAGAACGTAACATCAATACAGAACATAAATATACTCTAGCTGTATGTACGCTTTTTGATTCGCACTTTAAAGGGTATCCTTTTAAAAATGCAGACGCAGCTGAAAATGTTAGAAAAAGCATTATTGCGTCACTAAGTGCAATAATTTCGAAAGAAAAATCTTATTCAGAACCAGAAACTCAATCAGCAACACCCTCTACAATCACCACCTCCACTGAACCGGAACTATTACCTTGGTCTTCTTTTGATAGTCTGGTAAGTGGCAAACAAAAAAAAAACAATAAATGCAACTTCAAGGATACTTATGGAATTACAAAGATATATGGAAGAAGGAGTTTTGGAAAGACAACAGGATCCCTTGATATGGTGATGTTAAAACCTAAATGACCTGACGACGCCCCTGTCATCTTTTGTATCTCGGCGACAGCTTGTCGCGAAGGTAAGATAAGAAGTCCCGTTACGTCTTAACGGAAAGACATCTGGCTAAAAATCAACCTTCCTCTGGCAAAGACATTCTGTTACAAGACATCGAACTAGCAATATGTATTATTAATATATTTGTCACATTTATTTTTATTTCATTATTACAAACAATTAAGTTTCTTTATATTTTTATATATACCGTAAAACGGGGTGAATAGAAACAAAACTTTATTTATATTATGTAATTTATTTCGTACATAACTATGGATAAATAGTGGCAACCATTATTTTTTTATGTTGCTACACTTTAGGCTAAAAGGAAAATAATGTTTTGTTTGGTTGGCAGCACTGGTCCCCGTTTGTTTGTCTTTTTGACATTTACCACGCGATTCTTGTGTTTTTTTATCCACTTAGAACTTTCCAGGTAAGTCAGAATACGTAGTGTTCTTAAAAGTAAACAGATGCACAAAACATAGTTTAATTATCCGTATAAAAGATTACGGGTTACTTTAAGCTTTAACTTTAACGATACTATTTCAAAAACTATTCATATTTTTTAGCTTATGTTTTCAGAATTTATGGGGTGAATAGAAATACATAATTTTTACTGTTTCTATTCACACCACAAGAAAATTGTAATACTAAATCACATTTATACTAGATAAAATACATATTGTGTGTTATATATTTATGTTAGACACTTAAATGGCATAGCTGTTTTGTTTCAGGGCCCTGTAAAATGCCAAGAAAGTACAAACCGGTGGTTGGAGGGGGCTACAAAAAGCACAATCCAAAAATAATCGAAAACGCACTTTCTGATATACAGAAGGGACTAAGCCTTAGGAAGTCTGCTGAGAAACATGGTTTGCATTATAGTATTATATATCGGCACTTCAAAATAGGCCTCAATGTAAGGAAACATGGTGGTCAGACAGCTTTATCTCTCGAAGAAGAACAACTGTTTGTTGAAAGGCTGAAGATATGTGGCGAATGGGGCTATCCTATTGACACTTCAACTCTACGACTCCTTATAAAAGATTTCTTAGATCGAAGAGGGAAAGAAGTTAAGAGGTTTAAAGATAACCTTCCTGGCTGTGACTTTGTTGAATCATTTTTAAAACGTCATAAGGATCAACTGGCCGTGAGAATGTGTCAGAATATTAAACGATCGAGAGCTGGTGTGACACCAGAAACAATTAACAACTATTTTGATGAACTGACAAATGAATTAAAGGATGTGCCCTTATCTAATATTGTTAACTATGATGAGACGAACCTAAGTGATGACCCTGGTAAACGAAAGGTCATTACACGTAGAGGGACAAAAAATCCAGAAAGGATCATAAACTCATCAAAGGCATCTACGTCAGTGATGTTTGCAGCCGCTGCTGATGGCACTATTTTACCCCCTTACGTAGTCTATAAGGCATTGCACTTGTACCAAAGCTGGACAGAAGCTGAGCCAAAAAACGCCAGGTACAACCGAACAAAGTCTGGCTGGTTTGATTCCTTCTGCTTCGAAGATTGGGTACTGACAGTTGCTCTTCCATACCTGAAAAAACAAACGGGTCGAAAATTTCTGATTGAGGACAATTTGTCTTCCCATTTATCAGTTGAATCTGTGAAGTTGTGTAAAGACAATGCTATCAATTTTATTTTTCTCCCAGCTAACTCCACCCATCTGACACAACCTCTGGGCGTGGCATTTTTTCGGTCATTGAAAGCAACATGGCGACAAATTCTCGAAGAGTGGAAAAAGGGCCCAGCAAGAGCGAAAGCAACTGTTCCTAAGGATAAATTTCCAATGTTATTGAAAAAGTTGTGTGATTCATTGAAGAAAGAAAATGTGATCGCCGGTTTTAAGAAGTGCGGTATAGCGCCTCTAAATAGGAACAAAGTCTATACTTCCACAAATTATTGATGAAGAGAAAAACCAAAATCCCGAAAACATTCAGAAGAACCACGAAGCTGTTGACAATAGTTTCAAAGAGCTCCTTCATAGTCTTAGAGAAGATCAGACTCCTAAGATAAGGAAAAAGAGAACCAAAGTTAATGTGAAACCCGGCAAAAGTATCAGTGTTAAGGACTTTGTCGACGACGATGAGAACTTAAATCCCCAAACTTCACTTGCTACTGACCAAAACTCATGTTCCTCCAAATAGGTTCAGCCAAATAAAAGCGTGTGGACTTATCATCAGAAGATGAAGATGACTTTTCAGTGCAGGATACTGACTCTTCAGATGCCCCTGATCTAGATGAAAGTACTGACCAGGCGTCAGGCGAAAACCTCGTCATCAATGAAGATGACTACATGTTAGTCAAAGTTTATGGTAAAAAAAACATATTTTAGATGTTATATATGCAAGGTTGCTTTCCTTGAAGATGACGGTTTCGTTAAAATATTTTTGAAAAGATTCTTCTTCTTCTCGTGTCACTCCTAGCGGAGATTGGAAATCATCATGGCCACTGCGACTTTGTTAGCAGCGCGCCTAAAAAGTTCAATCGAACTACACCCGAACCATTCACGTAGATTACGAAGCCACGATATTTTTCTTCTTCCCACACTTCTTTTGCCCTTAATTTTGCCCTGCATGATATTTCTTAAAAGTTCGTACTTTTCACCTCTCACAATGTGCCCCAAGTATTGAAAAGATTGCAACAAACTAATAAGTTTACCATAACTGAAGAAGAATCCCTTGTCTCTAGAAACGAAGTCATCCTAAAACCAGTATTTTCCTCAAGTACGCGATTTAAAGACATGATATTTTTCGAAGATGACCTGTCTAATTTCACAATTTATTAATCATTATTTAATCTTATTAAATATGATTTGTTTACTTAGAGTTCTACGTAATTCCTTTTGTTTATATAGCTACCTACTTAAATAAATCATTATGTTGAGAAACAAATTTGTATTTATCCATTTATACATTAAAAATACCATATTTAACTGCTTCTATTCACCCCCGATTCCTTTCAATAGAAACAAACATAAAATTAAAGTACTGTTTTTATTCATCCCGCTTTGAGGGTTGAATAGAAACAACATGTTTTAATTTTTTTTCTTTAAAATAAAATAAAATTAAAAAATTTAAATACTATAAACAAATAGGTCTAACAGAGACCTGTGTTTGGGCAAAAAATTGTGTATCTAGAACAAATACAAATATAAAAAATTTTAAATCAAAGTTGAAAATTGTTTCTATTCACCCCGTTTTACGGTACTTTTACATAGAAGTATTAAACAGTTTTATTTACGGTCTTGAGTTCTTTACTAAAACCACGGGAAGTCCTAATAATATTAACCAACAAGTAACTGGAAGAATTCAAGATCCCGTTTTCCATTGAACAGTTACCACAACATGTTGGACCTTTTTGTCGAATGTTTGCATCCGTCGAATTTGTGGTTTTCTGTTTTTGGCCCCTTTTTATGGAAATATGTAGCAGTGAAAAGTAGTTTTGTAGCAGTTAATGGTTCAGTTAATGTTTTGAGTGAGGATTGGAAGAATCGTCGTTTCCATCCTCGTTTTGTTTCTCCCTGGTTGTCATTTAAGGCTTTTTGCCAGTATGGAGATAGATTTGTTCGTGTGTTCGCTGCATAGAGAGTGAAGCCCAGGTCTACCCCCAGTTTTATGGTTTCGGAGGTTCCAGTGGCGTCTGGTTCCAGAAACTTTAGTGCAGTTTGCTAGTGAAAAATCCAGGTAACTTTTTGATCAAATTTTAAAGTAAATGAGACATTTTTTTAACAATAATTGCTTTCATTAATTTATTTGTTTTGTTTGTTTAAAAAAAAAGGTTAATCTCTATGCGGTAACATTTGTAAGTTTATGCAGTATCTCCAACCCCTTTATAAACGGATGACATGTAAGTTTTTTCTGTATTTTTTTGAATTGTGACTATTAATATAGTTTTTTTATATTGTCTATTTTGTAACTGTTTGTGGCAAGACACAATAAATGTTAAATTTTGTTTTCTTAACATTTTGTTTTCTTAACTTAAGTTTAAAGGTTAAAGATTAAAGGTTAAAGATTAAGGGTAAAAGATCAAGTGTTAAAGGTTAAGGGTCAAAGATTACGTGTCAAAGATTAAGGGTTAAAGGTCAAGGGTTAAAGGTTGTTTAAATAACCGGTTTAACCGGTTTCCCCTACCACATTTGCACCAAGAATTGTATAGAGTATCTACTGAGATCCTAAAGTAACTGATCTCAGAGCACTGACATACCGTTGTGATGGTGCGATTGAGTATAAATTATTATACCAGGACCATTGGACACCATTACCAAGGCGTACAAGAGCAATTCAAGATAATTTGGATATACCACAATTGCATAACGGTCCTCTAAAAATTAAGCCTGATAAATTAAAACACCTTCAAGAATTAAAAAACTATATTCCAGAAGATTTTAGGCTATTCTACGACAACTTATCTCACTAACTCAAACTTTTTTTTATTTTTTTTTTGTATTTCTGTCTAATAAAGTTTTTAGTTGTGTTCGTATTGTTTCATTAATATTTTTTAATCATCTAATTAAACAAAATATTGTATTCAAATCCTTAACCAGATCATACTTTTCATGTCAAAAGATCGCAAGTTGAAAAATGATTAAAAAAAATATAACAAAACCTAGTAAGTCGATTTTTTCTTTGAAAAATCAAATCCAATTTAATGTACTTGCACAGCATTAAAAATAGCTGCAAGTATAATGTTTTATATCGCTAACACCAAAACGGTAACGGCTTATTAAAAAAAGTAATTAGTTTTTTGTCTCTCCTGTAAAATTTATAAAATTCGACTTAATAGGTTTTACACTTTAGCCATCCATAAATCAAATGCAGAAAAAAGGTGAACAGTTCGAGTCACCAAAGAAAAAGGGTTGCACTAATAAACGAGTAACAAATACAACAGCTTTGAATACAAGTTCCATTCGTGATACCATTTACAATACGTACCAGAGAAGTAAGTATCATCATTATCATCATCAAGGACTCTACAACTCTTCGTGAGTCTTTGCAGCGCTTACTATTGCCTTCCATGTTTGTCGGTCCTGTGTCAGTAATTCCCATTGTCGCACTCCCATTTTCTCTAGATCTTCTTTGACTGCATCTTTCCACCTTTTTCTAGGCCGCCCTACAGACCTTCTTCCGTCTGGCCTTTCCCAGAACACATTGTTTATAAGCCGATTGTCGTTACTGCGTATCACATACCCTGCCCATCTGAGTCTATTGGCCTTTATATATCTGACTAGATTTTCTTTTCCGAATAGAGACTCTAGCTCGTTATTGTATCTGCCCCTCCATTCGTTTGTCACGCTGTCTCTGCAAGGGCCATATATCATTCGAAGAATTTTACGTTCCCACACCAGAGAAGTAAGTGATTATAACAAATATACATTTAACATAATTTTACTTCTGTATGCTTTTAGAACAGCACGTAACGGTTCAATCATTGTTGTCTTAACCAAAAGATAAAGAATTATTTAATGCTAGTACCACTTCTTTAAAAAGATTGCTGAAAGAACTTGGGTTTGAGTGGATGAAGTGGATCCACGACGAGGACTTATGCAATTACCTAACGTTGTTTGTAAAAGAGTACAGTTCTTGAGAACTTATAAAGAAGCGAAGGATGAAGGTCCTTCCAATCCACCGCCCTACTGGTCGGGGAGGGATTTTGTCAAGGCTATTCAGCTGCGAGGAAATCTTCTACCAATGAGAGGCATCCCTTCAAATCCACCTCACGAAAGACGGTGCCGCAAGGGATGCGAACGTAACGACAGCCTTAGTCACGTTCTTCAAAAGTGCCCCGTATCACACTGGCACCGCATTAAGAGACATGATCAGCTCGTTACGTGTTTACGAAAGGCAGCTGAAAAGAAAGGGTGGATATGCGAGGTTGATCCGCGAATCAGATGCGCCGACGGGACTCTGAAGATACCTGACCTTGTCGCGCATCTGGGTGAGCAAGTAATTGTCGTGGACGTTGCCGTCAGCTGGAAGGGGCCTGAACCCCTAAGTACAGCTGCTGCTAATAAAACAGCACTGTACACTGGCCTCGATTTCTTCAGACCATGCAGACCCGATATCCAGGGAAACAGATTTGCATGGCACCTCTAATCATGGGAGCTCGCGGAACATGGTGCCAGTCGAATTCTCGTGTGATGAGAATTTTTAACCTTTCAAGGTTCGACGTCCGCAATTTCATCACAAAGGCGATCATGGGTAGCATCCATATTCATAGTTATTTTATGAGGTCCTAACATTAATGACTTATGATCTTTTTCTTCGAGTATTTGCATATCGGCTTCTTCCTATCGTAGGTCCTACGTTCGTCTAGTTAGAGATTTTAACTACTTGACCTACTTAAATGTTGTATCGTCCTTTATGTCTGTGACGTCCCATTTTTCTACTATTTTATTTTATTACTTATATACTATTTTTATACTTTATTGACAGCCCCTATTGGCTGTCTGGCTAATTTTTCCACGCCCGCGATGAGCGTTGGCAGTATTTTTGCTATGGGGGGGGGGGGGGTGGATGGTCGGCTCGTGCGATATTAATCTGGCCAAACATCGGGCCATATGCTGCTGGTCTGTTGCTTCCCGGATTGGAACAGACCAGCAGGACTAGGTCGTTTTTCGGATGACGGGGGTTGGTTACATGATGATTGAAGCCACCCAACCGGGCATCGCCCGGCCTACATACCAAAAGAGGTCATGGCTCTATTCTGATACCCAAGCCAAAGCAATCCACTAAAACTAAGGACCATCAAAATTCTCCTTTGCGACTCATTGGGAGGCACTTCCCATCACGTTTGAAAACGACTAATCAAAATAAGCAAACAAGAAAAAGATCTCGTTTGCAGTAAAAAGAAAAGTACGCAAAGAAACAATCTATTGTTGCCAACAGTGTGAGGTTCCTCTTTGTGTGGTACCTTGTTTTGAAAACTACCATAATCAAAAAATATACTGGGTCTAAACTTCTGCTATTCTAATATAGAATTAAATGTTTTAGTTTTTTGAATATTTTCTTTGATTTATATGCATTTTTATAAATAATTAATAAAACATTTACCTTGTGTAACTTGTTTTTTCAATTTTACACTTACGAACTTGTTTACCACAAAAGTCGGGAAACGCATATATGCGCGCAAGTGTTAAACGGGAAGCGTATTGAAGCACAAGGCACAAAAACTCCCGTATCTAAACTTACAACAAGAACTTACAATTTCTTGTTTAGTGATGCCTGAAATAACTGGTAGACTGCCTTCTGCCACACTAAATAGGGAATCTCTAAACATTCCCTCTAATGTTACACTCGCCGATCCAAACTTTAACGTTTCATCTCCTATAGACATTTAATTTTAATCGGTGTAGACACATTTTGGGATCTTTTATGCGTTGGTCAAATTAAGCTAACATATGGTCAACCAACTTTACACAAAACCAAGCTTGGCTGGATTGTGTGTGGTCCTGTACCTTTTCTTTCTCATAACAAAACAAATTGTCACTTTTCTAGGAACAGAAATTTCTAAAATCAGTTACAGAAATTCTGGGAACTTGAAGAATTTCCAAAAACCACGTTCTTTTCTAAAGAAGAACTTCAATGTGAGAAATACTTTAAAGAAACTACTACCTTTGATTATACAGGCAGATTCACTGGATCTCTTTCTTTAAAGTTACTTCTATCAAATCTTGGTAATTCAGAGATTTCAACTACCAAACGTTTTTTCTCTTTGGAAAAGAAATTAAACTCTAACCCAACTTTAAAAACAGATTATACTTAATTCACCAGCAGAGACTGCGTGATTATTGAACCAAAGATGCTTTACTAGAAACACCAACCTTTCAACAGATAGATATTTTCAGCTATTGAGAAATATCCACTTCTTGGATAAAAATAACTGTAACTTAAATGACCGTCTTGTGAAAATTAGAAGCATAAGTGACTATTTTAGGAATATTTTCAAAAAAATCTTCTATCCATTTGAAAATATTTTCATTGATGAAAGTTATTATGTTATTCAAAGGACGTATCTCGTTTCGCCAATATCTTCCGAAAAAAGGCATCGTTTTGGAATTCAGTTTTTGGTTGCCGTTGATTGTGAAACCGGTTATATATTATATTTCATAATTTCATAGCGGATACAGATATAACTCAGTATTCTGAGAATCTTGACATATCTGGAAACATCGTTATGACACTGACCGAGCCATATTGGAATAATGGCCACAAAATTTACATGGACAACTAGTACAGCAGTCCATTACTGGCTGAAGCTTTATTCGAAAAAATAAGACTAATTGTTGCGGAACTGTAAATCAGAATCGAAAACATGCCAAAATTTAAAAATAATCTGGAAAACGGTTCTATACAATAATTTTCTACTGACAAATCTTTGACACTCAAATGGAAAGATAAAAGAGACGTTGTAATGTTGACAACCATGCATGAAGCTAATATATCTAAAACCAAAAATAGCAGAAACCAAGAACCAGTTGAAAAACCTGAATGTATTATCGCGTACAATATGAATATGGGTGGAGTCGACAGAACAGACATGCTCCCAAGTTCTACTAAATCCGTAAGAAAAAACGTGAAATGGTACAAAAAGGTCTTTTTTCATATACTTAACCTGGTTGTACTAAATTGACATACTATTTACAAAGTCAAAACTGGGAAAAACATTCCTCTATTGGATTTCCAGAGAGATTTGGTTAAACAAATTTTACAAAAATATAAACAAAACACTCCTCGACTGTCACGAAGTAACAGACCGAATGCTGGTGATCATCCATTACGGTTGGTAGAAAGACATTTTCCTACGCTATATCCGTTACGAGAAAACAGGCGACCTTTGTCAAAAAGATGTGTCGTTTGTGCCAAACGCAAAATTAGAAAAGACTCAAGGTACTTGTGTCAAAAGTGTAATGTGCCTTTGTGTGTAGTAAGTTGTTTTGAACGATATCATACAATTTTAAAATTTTGAGTTCTGTATTGTTGAATTTGTTTCAAAATTAGAATTAATGTTTTTTTGTGCACATTTTTTTGGTTATTTTGCTTCTTTATGAATTTTTACGGACAGAAAAATAAATAAAAATGAATATATGTAATTACCACCACAATTACTAATTGCTGACTTTGCCCGTACTGGGAAACTACTACGTTTCTCCCGATGCAGGCTCGAAAGGGTTAACTGCTGATATCGTTAAAATGTATCGACAATTTCTTCGACAAAAGAAAATCAGCGTTGTTTACAAAAAATATTGTGGCGACCTGATCCAAATTCATCTATTGAGACTTATACTTTAAATACTGTAATTTATGGCACTGCTTCTGCCAGCTTTTTAGCAACGCGATATATGCAAGAAGTAGCTCACATTTACTCTGACAAATTTCCTGATATTTCTTCTATAATTTTACGCGATTTTTACGTGGACGATCTCCATGCCGGTGCTTTCACCTTAGATGAACTTAAACATATTCGATCTTTAATCACTGAATGACTTTCAAAACATGGCTTTTATTTAAGTAAATGGAAATCAAATTCAACAGAATTATAAATCGATGATATAGAAGATAACACTCCGTTGGTCAGGTTCCAATGAAACTGTCAAAACATTGGGTCTCTTTTGGAATCCCAAATTAGACGTTTTATTAGTAAAAATTAAAAATATAATTTAATTTTTATACCGTTTGCAACAAGTTAAATGTGACTTAAAAATTAAATTCAATTATCGACAACAACTTTTTGCTGGTTCTTGCTTCTAACAAGTAATTAGGCTTCAGTACAATTTTATTAAGCGGCCAGGTCCGGCTTCAGATCCTCGGTGCCAATGTACGTAAATTCTCAGGGGGAAGATGGATGAACCGGAATCAACTACTACCTCACGAAATATACCCACTACGTCACATATGTCTTACTTAAATGCATTAAACAGTTTCAAACATCCTTTAAAAGATCAAGGCATTATACTTTCAACCATACAAGGAAAAGTTTTCGAATATGTAAAAACTGTTGGATCAATAGTACAGCCCAAAAATGTTGTTTGGGCATCCAAAATAGCAAACAACCGCATCTACATCTACCTCTCCTCTAAATATGTAGTTGATCAATTTCCTAGCTCCCACAAATATATAAATATTGATGGTAACCAGATTGAGGTAAGACGACTTATAACTCCTGCCCAGAGACTAATGGTATAAAATGGTATAACTATGGGTATAAAATCCGCCACCAACATGACGTTTCTACGAGTAGGCATGCAAGATTCAGAATACAGCCACGTGCTCAGCTTTAGGAGGCAAATCTTCATAAGTCCTTTAGAAAATGCATCGATTATACATTTCCATAGATGGTTTAAACTGCTCCAGATGCAAGATTGTGGGAAATCACGATTCTGACTGTCCTTATTTATCATCATCAAGCAGCTCAATTAATCAAATAAAAACTGACCACAAAGTGAATATACATAACTCTACCAATGAAGAATATAATCAGCTACAAGAACAACCACGAAACCAATACCAAGAAGATACCGAAACATTAATGGAACCAGAAACCAATTCCATACAAAACCACGAATTAACATCAGCTACAAAGGACCAAACCACTTCCTCAGAAACAAACAATGAATTACAAATTTTGAATCAACCAAAAATATTCCAAGATAATTCCTTAGTGACTAAAAGTGATAGAAAAACCACTGAAGCTACTCATGCTACTAAAAGACAAATCTCCTCTCCTGAAATCCTTGAAAATGACCTACCCCTCCTCCCGATACTCAAAAACCTAAGAAAAAGCCTAAAAAGCAAGAAGATATTCCAATTATTCTAAATCAAATTAAAGAAAAAATTGAAAATAGAAACCCTTCCTTTACACTTACTTTTCATGAAATATGTGATTTTCTGACAAATTCCCTTCACTAAAAACATCCTGAACTTATTGTTAAAAATTAATCAAATGAAAGCCAAGAAATAAAAGAAATTCTAAACTTTATATATTCTCAAATACAAAATAAAACTTTAAAAAACAATATATCACCAGATTGAAGAAGAAACTGCTTCTCAACAGTCCTCCTTCTACTGACGAAACTGACTACGAATCAAGTTCTCAACAACAAATAGTTAACACATAAATAGTAAATAGTTAAATAGTAAATAGTTAACTAGTTAAATAGTAAATATTTAAATAAATAGTTAATGGCCAGCACATTCATATTACAGTGGAACCCCAACGGTTACTTTACACATATAGAATCCATCAAGCTTCTTATACACGAGTATCTTCGTTTAGTCATATTCCTAGAATAGACCCATTTCAAGCACCAAAATGTGACATTAAAAAATTTCTAAGAATGTTCCTTTTCTAAGAAACCGAGTTGCAGATCACTCAAGCGGTGGAATAGCAATTTTCGTAAGGGATGACATAGAGTCAACTGAAATACAACTGCAAACAATCTCAAAATAGTTACAGTGTCAGTCACCCACAAAATGAAAATCAATATTTGCAATGTATACTTACCTCACCCTACTGATTTAGACATAACTGAACTAAGCAATGTTTTGAACCAAATTCCACACCCAAAAATAATATTAGGCGATTTTAACTGTCACAACAGTACTTGGGGAAGTAACAAAACCGACAAATGTGGCAATCTGTTAAATAATCTCATTGATAATTTAAATTTAGTTTTACTTAACACTGGCAAATCTACTAAGTTCAATTCATACAATGGTACATTTTCTGCCATAGATCTCTCTTTATGCAGTCCGTCGCTAGCTCCTTTATTATACTGGGACACACTGGGGTATTTATATAATAGTGATCATTTCCCTATCACGATAACCATAACCATTAATGAGAAATCAACTTTTCCAATTGTATCGAAAACCTATGGGTTGGACGGGAAAGGACTATGTGAAGGCAGTTCAATTGAAGTTGAACAACCTACCCACTGCTGGCATTCCCTCTAACCTGAAGGAACTTCAGAGATGCAGGGCGGGTTGCAATAAGGTTGAGACTTTGTCTCACGTATTGCAACAGTGCCCTGCAATTCACTGACAACTTATAGGGAGGCACAACGAGGTCGTCAGAAAATTAGTACAGCACTGCAAATCAAGAAACTGGGCGGTGGAGGCTGAACCGTTGGTACGGCATCGGGATGGACAGTTGTTCAAACCGGACATGGTGGTCCATAGCGATGGTGTGTCGACGGTGGTTGATGTACAGGTAAGCTGGGTAAATAACACCGTCAATCAGGTTTATACCAACAAAAAATCAGTGTATGACAACACGAAGTTCTGAGAGGCTGCCGCGGCACGTTGTCCAGGCTCAACCGTACAGGTTTATCCAGTTATTCTGGGAGCCAGGGGGGTCTGGCCGAGGTGCAACGACACCATTTCGGAGATTCTAAGACTGCCTCAGAGCTTTAAGGACAGCTGTGTACATGTCTGAAATGGGGCCCTTCGATTCATGCAGCATTCGGAAGAACGGTCTGGAAGAGAAGATAGCCCTGAAACAACTGAATTGTCACCACGGGCGCCAGACGCCATAAACACTACAGCACGCCACACTTCATTAAAGAATAAAAAATAAACAAACAAATTTAACCCATTAGCGCCCACCGTTACTATATGGTAACGTAAAACACATGATTTTTAAAAATTCTGCGGTACGCCCATGGAACTAGTCAGCGACATATTTTGAAAACTATCATTTCTAGGAATACTTCAGGCACCCATAAAACGTAACGGATTCGTATTTTAGTCTTCTCTCAACCGTCGAGAGATAATCATATGACAGTGTGGTTTGAGTTTATAGAAAAAGATGAACGTCTGTTTTGCGTAAGTAATTTTTGACAGTCTTCTAGTAACTATATTTGCATATTTAAAAAAAAACTAAGTTTATTATACTCCAACTTATTATAAATTGTTGTATTTTATCAACAATTAAATGTAGCGAATTTGGTAGGAATAGTCAAAATACGCCGTTACCATATGGTTGCGGTGGGCGCTTACGGAGTCATAATTTAATTTTTTTTTCAGTCGTGGATTTTCGTTAGCAGAAGCGCTAGATATGGTTTACGGTGACGAAAAATTAGCTGAGCAAGTCGATAATATTTTTATAACACCGCCAGATATAAATGGTGCTGATACAGACGAGGATTCTGCGAATGAAGATGAAGGTGGATTCATAAATAACCTAACAGGTGCTTAGTTGTACAAATAATAATATACGTACATATTATAATTGTTTATTTTTACAGGTAGGCAGCTACGAGCGCAAGCAGAAATACAACTTTCTAGCAACGAAAGGATCGGTACTGACAATGAAGAAGTGCAGACAGATGTAAGTATAACCAGTAATTTTTTAATTTGCTTAGGTTTAAAATTTATTTCTATTACAGTTACAAGCAGTAGTGGAGACACCCGAAAGAGAAACTAGAGCATCGTTTCAACTATGTCAAAATGAAAGAAAAGATGTATTAATGAAAAACTGTGCTTGGGTTCAAGGAGACTTACAGTCTGCAAGTTTTTCGTTTCCAGAAGAAGATTATTCTAGGTATGAAAATCTATCATGTCTTGATATGTTCAGTATATTTTTTGATGATGAGACAGTAAACTACTTAGCGGAAGAATCCCAACGATATGCACAATTTGTAAACCAAACTGACCCATGCATTACATCTGGAGAAATACATTGTTTTATAGGTATTCTCCTGCTATCGGGGTACAATCCATTACCATCGAAGAGAATGTATTGGGATACTCATGATGATGTAAAGAACACTTTAGTTTCTAATTCAATGAGACGAAATAGATTTCTGCAAATTCAAAGGTTTTTGCATTTCGCAGATAATACAAAGCCTAATATTAGTGACAAAGCATGGAAAATTCGACCATTGATTGACAGTAAAAACAAAATGTTTTGAAAATTTTGTTCCAACAAAAAATCTATCATATGACGAGTCTATGATAAAGTATTATGGCCGCCATCAATGTAAACAATTTATACGAAATAAACCAATCCGCTTTGGTTATAAAATGTGGTCGCTAAATACTTCTACTGGATATCTGGTAAACTTTGACCTATACCAAGGAAGAAATCCACGTTCAAATGAACAATACGATAAACTTTTTGGCAAGTGTTCATCCTCTTTGGTGCGAATGCTTGAAGAGATAAATCACTCAGATTTACACTACAATTTACACGTTGACAACCTATTTTCAGGATTTAATTTATTTAGTTACCTACGATTTTTGGGGTACGGCACAATTGGAACAATTAGAGAAAACAGAATTCCATCTAGCTGTCCCTTGGAAAAAAAGAAGGAGTTTTCTAAAAGAAATCGTGGCTATTCACAAAATACAATAGAAAAAGACAGCGGTATCTTACTGGTGAGATGGAAAGATAACTCTGTTGTCACAATGGCATCTACGAGTTGTGGTGGTTCAGCATTGGGCACGGTAAAAAGATTTTCTCATGAAGAAAAACGCCATATTCAAGTAAGTCGGCCTCACTGTATTGCTGAATACAATAAAAATATGGGGGGTACCGACTTGACGGATCAAGGTGTTTCAACCTACCGAGTAGCAATTCGCAGTAAAAAATGGTATTGGCCAATTGTAACATGGTTGTTGGATGTTGCAGTCCATAATTCATGGCATTTATATAAAAAAAAAATAAAAAAGATATATCCTTGCTATCGTTTAGGAGAGAATTGGCCCAAGGTCTTCTCGCAAAATATGGAAGTCCTCCCTTATATACAGGAAGACCTACTCTACATAGACAGAACTTGCCAGATCTTCGTTTTGATCGCATCGATCATTTCGTTACACCAAGCAGTAGAAGGCGATGTGCTGGTGAAGGATGTACAACATCTGGACGAACAATGTGCCAAAAATGCAACGTTGGTTTGTGTGTTAATTGTTTTATAGGATACCACACCAGACGATAAAAATATTCTCAAATAAATATTTAAAAAAAAATTAAAAATTTTTATTTCAACGATCCTAAAAATTCCTTAAGCGCCCAGCGTTACCATATGGTAACACCATGCAATTTTTTAAAAAAAAGACATGAAACCGAAAAACTTATTTTTTTGGATTAAATTATTAACATTTTCATCTAATTAACCCTAAAAGTAAAGATTTTCAAAAAAAAACTTGGGCGCTAATGGGTTAATGGCCAGCACATTCATATTACAGTGGAACCCCAACGGTTATTTTACACATATAGAATCCATCAAGCTTCTTATACACGAATATCTTCGTTTAGTCATATTTCTAGAATAGATCCATTTCAAGCACCAAAATGTGACATTAAAAAATTATGTTCCTTTTTTAAGAAACCGAGTTGCAGATCACTCAAGCGGTGGAATAGCAATTTTCGTAAGGGATGACAATCTCAAAATAGTTACAGTGTCAGTCACCCACAAAATGAAAATCAATATTTGCAATGTATACTTACCTCATCCTACTGATTTAGACATAACTGAACTAAGCAATGTTTTAAACCAAATTCCACACCCAAAAATAATATTAGGCGATTTTAACTGTCACAACAGTACTTGGGGAAGTAACAAAACCGACAAATGTGGCAATCTGTTAAATAATCTCATTGATAATTTAAATTTAGTTTTACTTAACACTGGCAAATCTACTAAGTTCAATTCATACAATGGTACATTTTCTGCCATAGATCTCTCTTTATGCAGTCCGTCGCTAGCTCCTTTATTATACTGGAACACATTGGGGTATTTATATGATAGTGATCATTCTACGATAATCCCTATCATCCCTATCACGATCCCATAACTATGTGAAGGCAGTCCAATTGAAGTCGAACAACCTACCCACTGCAGGCATTCCCTCCAACCTGAAGGAACTTCAGAGATGCAGGGCGGGTTGCAATAAGGTTGAGACTTTGTCTCACGTATTGCAACAGTGCCCTGCAATTCACTGGCAACTTATAGGGAGGCACAACGAGGCCGTGAGAAAATTAGTACAGCACTGCAAATCAAGAAACTGGGCGGTGGAGGCTGAACCGTTGGTACGGCATAGGGATGGACAGTTGTTCAAACCGGACATGGTGGTCCATAGCGATGGTGTGTCGACGGTGGTTGATGTATAGGTAAGCTGGGTAAATAACACCGTCAATCAGGTTTATACCAACAAAAAATCAGTGTATGACAACACGAAGTTCTGAGAGGCTGCCGCGGCACGTTGTCCAGGCTCAACCGTACAAGTTTATCCAGTTATTCTGGGAGCCAGGGGGGTCTGGCCGAGGTGCAACGACACCATTTCGGAGATTCTAAGACTGCCTCAGGGCCTTAAGGACAGCTGTGTACATACCTGTCTGAAATGGGGCCCTTCGATTCATGCAGCATTCGGGAGAACGGTCTGGAGGAGAAGATAGCCCTGAAGCAACTGAATTGTCACCGCGGGCGCCAAACGCCATAAACACTACAGCACGCCACACTTCATTAAAGTGTGTTCAAACAAACAAATTTAAACAACGTAATAAGACAGCTAGAACTTTTCCATTCAAACGTGAAAACATTATTAATTTTTGTATAATTTTAAGAATATCTATTGTACCTCACTTAATATGATATTTTCTCATCGCACTTATGTCCATCAGGAAGTCTATTTTTGTAATTTGTCTTGTACCTGTTTTTTTCTTTTGTTATTTACCATGTCTTCTTTATGTTTGTTTGTTATAAGGGTTCAGAAAACGATCCGAAATTTCGTGAGATAAATGAACCCGACTTGGGATCAAGTGCCAACGTTGTTGTCAGACTTTGCCGAATAATACCTTGTAATGAAAATTACAGAGTATATTTTGATAATTTTTATACTTCGATATCTTTGATGGTCTACCTATTGCAACGTGGTATTTAATCGTTGGGAACGGTAAGACGATCGAGATTACCTAACTGTAAGCTACCTTCTAACAGCAACTAAAAAAAGAACCCAGAGGATATTCTCATGAATTCGTATGTGATATTGACGGTGTTGAGGTATCTTCAGTAATTTGGCTGGATAATAAACCTGTTACATTCCTATCAACATATAAAGGTAAAATGCCATTAACTGAGGCCAAACGTTGGGACAGGAAGCAACATAAGTACGTCACCATTGAATGTCCAAGTTTGGTTCCTGAATATAATGCTCATATGGGTGGAGTTGATGCTATGGACAGTTATATTTGTCGTTATTACTAACATGTAAGTCAGTCTCCTTCATAAAATGTTCTAAATGTGGTATACATTTTTGTTTGAACAAAAATAATAACTGCTTTGTAAAATTTCACGAGAACTGAGTTTTTCACTTTGATGCGCAATGTAACAGATCTGTCACATTTTTGTATATAATAAACAAATTTTTAAAATTTTTTTTTATTATTTTTTCTTTGTTTTGTAGACACAATTACATTGTCCAGATTTTTTTGGAAGCGAAATAAAAAATTGCGCAGTATAGGGTTAAAGTTAAGTCAAACAAAATGGCTTTCACTAGAGGTAAGCGTTGTTTTTTAAATATGTAAATACCATACATTAAAACACTTTTGTAAATATTTAAGTCTGTAGTAACCCGAGTTCTAGGGCAGTGACTGAAATTTTTACTGGAGAAGCATTTTAGGAGAAAGATTTTGCAAGATCAAGTAATATATTGGAGGAACTTAATGATCCTTTATATGAACTTTATCTTACATTTTTAGCACACAATTTGCATTTGATAAACAAACTGAACATCGAATTTCAGTCAGAGAAGCAGTTTCACCTGTTGTATGAAAGGATCACAACAGTATATAAAACTATACTAAAATTTTATTTAAAAAGTAGATATGTTGACCCCAATAGCAATGTACTCATGATTAATCCTTTTAATGTGGATGAGTATTTACCAAATGAGGAAATTTACTTAGGAACAAAAGTTGAAACTATTATTAAGAACTGCCAACTAAATAACACAAATTCGTTACCTTTTTATAACAATTGTTTAAGCTTTTATACTCAGCTTTGTTTGCAAATTCGTAAAAGATTTAAAAACCTCTCCAAATTTGAGAACCTTAGATTGTTAAATCCGACTAAGCTATTAGAACAGCCAATATTTCTAATATGCATAATTAATGAATATCCCCAATTGGTAAATGGTTATATATTTATTTAAATTTATAAAAAACAGATTAGGAAATCTTGAGTTTTCAAAATTATGGTTTAAACTTAATAATTTAAAAAATTCTGCTGATGGGCCAATTTTCCAAAATATTTGTTCATTTGTGTTCAATATTTTATCTTTACCGCACAGCAGTGCAGCTTTTGAAGGGATATTTTCACAGCTTAACCTAACAAAAAGTAAAACCCGCAATGGATTAACTCCGGAGACATGTAACTCACTTTTAATGGGAACCGACAAACACTTTTGACTAAAAATATTAAATGTAATTAGGCAGAAGTATTTTTTCTTATTTTTTTTATATTATTATTTATAAATCAGTTATGTTGTTTTTGTTTTGGTTCTAAAGGGATATATTGATACGTATATGCCATGTAAATTACACTTGCACTGACACTGTTTTTCATAAAAACATCTTTGTATAATGGGCTTTCTTTTTACACAGATTATATATTTTTCTATATGCTGGGCACTGTCTTATGAGATGTCGCTCATCATATCTTGCACAGGTATTTAAAAAGCTGACTCTTATCAGCTTTTTCTTCTTCTTGACTTAAAAGCTTAATATGTTGTTTAGAGATTTCAATTGATCTGCAATATTCTTGAACTTTTGCAATACTCCTATCAGATTTTCCCTTATGAGTTTTTATTGCAGCGTTTTGTCTTTGTAGCTAACATCAGGTTTTGTCCACATTTTGTCCCTAATGACATATACATACATATTTCTACACTTCTTCAGTTCTAATGATTGTAAAGTCATATATAGATGTCATATAACAATGTCAAATGCATACGTTGATGTGTTACAAAATACATTTAATAAATAGAATAAAAGTTAAATTTATACAAACATTAAAAAGTCACAAAAATGTCACAATATGTTAACAAGAACAGTATAATATAATACAATAATTCTATTCTATCGCTGATGTACAATATATCGAAACATGAAGCCAGGAGAAAAAGTAACTTGTTTTAATTGAGCTTAGTGAAACAATTTGAAAAAAACAAAATTTTTATCGAAAAAACGGCGTTGAAAAAATTATTGCGGCACACCGTGGCAACGTTGTATCCATTACGTCAGCCTACATAAATACTAGTGGTGGGCCAACCTGCGATTTTTGTGTAGCTGTGACAAGATGTGACTGCTCCAGTATTGTCACGGTGACAAAAAGCAGTGATTTTTTGGAGCAGTTTAATCTTAACTGCTACCCTGCTACTATTTCTACCACTGCTAAACTGTTGGTTAAACCGTGTCGCGACGTAACATTCTGAGTGGGAGTAAGTAAACGTTGCTTTCATCGCAGAATTGTATAAAAATAATTATTGAATAATGCCTATTCATTTGTAGTTATTTCGTATTCGTTCAGAAAACAGTACGTGAAATCGCAAAGCACCGAGAAGTCGATTTTTATTTACTTTATTATTTTGTTTACCTACCTTATCAACAATAAACAGAAAAAAGACCTCGTTTCTGTGGAATTTTTTTTCAAAGGAAAGTGATACAGTAGCAAAGTGTAATTTATGTAAACAAGTTGTCAGTTACAAAACTTCTACAACAAATTTAAAAAAAACATTTCGAACGCAAACATCCACTAGTGAGACTTAACTCTGAAGAGTCAACAACCAAAGAAACAAAAGATGTCAGCAGTGAGATTCAAGCAGAAAACAGTCCAAGTACGTCTACATCACAAACCTCTGAACCAAAAAAATGCCGGAAAATAGTAAAGTAGGCCTTTTAACAACTTCTAAACAAAAAACATCTCAAGCAAAATTGCCATTTATGCCAAAAACTATAGCTATCCATACAAAAACCAAATTAGACAAATGCTTAATGGATCTATTTACCAAAGATATGCAGCCTTTACCATCGTAGAAGATCGAGGATTTAGAAATTTTGTGCAAATGCTAAACCCATCGTATCAATTGCCGAGCAGGAAATATCTATCAAGTACTTTGTTACCTGCAATGTATGAGGAGAAATATACCGAGGTTGAAAATTTAATAAAGAATCTTCAGCAGAATGTTACACTAACGACAGATAGTTGGACCTCCAGAAATGCTGAAAGTTTTATAGCAGTCACAACCCATTTTGTTAGTGAGGATTTTAGGGCGAAATCGGTATTACTAGAATGCTGCTCTTTTCCTGTGCAACATACAAGTGCTAATTTAGCTACTGAACTCAATCGTGTTGTAACTACATGGGGACTGGAATCAAAGATTCTTTTACCTATATCAGATAACGCGCCAAATATTACGAAGGCAATAAAAGAAGACCTAGCATGGAAGCATTTTGGATGTTACGCTCACACTATTAACTTAATTATACAGGATGGGTTAAAAATAGTTTCACCAGTTGTCACTAAAATACGCACATTAGTAGCACATTTCAAAAGAAGTACGAATGCCTGTTACAAATTAATAGAAGTACAAAGACAGGTCGGAAAGAATCCAAAAAAACTTATTCAAGATGTAACGACAAGGTGGAATTCCACTTTTTACATGCTAGATAGAGTTTTGGAATTGGAGTATGAAGTTCGCACTACTATGGCCTTATTAAATGTAAACAATCTTCCCATTATATCAATTGGAGAATGGCAGCTACTTCAACAATTAAGAATGTGCTTAAAACCAATGGAAGAAGTGACCAAAATAATAAGTGGAGAAAAATATGTTACTTTATCCTCAGTGATAATTTTGACAAAAGGACTTGAAAATATTTATATTAATATGAAAAATGAAGATCTATTGCCATTAATTCAAAGTCTGGTAGAACAGGTTTTAAAAGGTCTTTCGGATCGCCTGGGAGACTTGGAAAATTCGCAAACTTTGTTAGTGTCTAGTTTTATTGATCCTAGATTTAAAAATGTCGGATTTACTTCCGATCATGTAGCTGAGCGAGCAAAGCAATTAGTTATTAAATTGGTAACTCGAAAAATTTCCCAGTCAGCTTCCAAATCCAAAGAAACCAAACAATTTCTTTCCACTTCCACAGACGACAACACAGAAAATCGTTCTGCAGGTCAGCCTTCTGTATGGGGCCATTTTGAAAAAAAAGCTGCTACGTTTTCATCGAAGACTATAGTACCTGCCACATCTAGGGCCATAATTGAGGTCCAGCGATACTTAGAGGAAGATCTCGCAGACAGAAATGAAGATCCACTACAATGGTGGCGTGATCACTCTTACAATTATCCACATCTTTCTAAAGTGGTGATAGAAAAATTTGGTACGGTTGCAACATCTGTCCCTTGTGAGCGTATCTTCTCCAAATCAGGTCAATTAATATCAGAAAGACGATCACGCCTTAGTGTAAATAAAGTGGAAAAATTAATGTTTTTAAATGCCAATAGCGAACTTTAAATTTTTGTATATTTAATATTGTATATACCAAAATATATTTTATTTTATCTTATTTTTTAAGCCAAAGACATGCTGGTTGTTTTCTGTATTTTTGTTTATTATATAGGTTTGTATTATAAAAGTATTATATGTAGTTAGTAGGTTCTTTATCATTATTAGTTTCTGTATTTTTTATGTTAAAACAAAAACAAACTTTGTTTATAATTGTATGTTATACTTTTTACTTTATTATAAAACTTTACTATAGTACTTTATTATAAAAGATTATTTTAGGCAATATTTTCTGTACTGCTTTATTATTTGTACCACTGTTTTGTTTTTATCTTTGTTTATTGTGATTTTCCCTTTAAAAATTTAAGAAACAAGTAGATATATTAATTTTATTTTATTAAATTCTTATGTTTTTACCTTATAATTTAATATGACTTAGAAAATAACTTGTTAAGGATTTTTAACGCTGCTATTTTTCCACGCTCGACCACGTCGTTCCTTATGTTACAAATAGCAAATAATAGTCACAGACACAGTCACCAATATGATAGCGACTGCTCCATTTTGAAAATGATCCGTCGACAAGGTTTGTGGTCACTGTCGCAAATATGATCTATGGTCCAGCGCAACGTTTTGTGTAGCGTACACCGGACCGAAGTGGAGCAGTCACAGTAGAATAAAACGTGACTGAATGTCACTGCTATATTATTCCAGCTGAAGCGGACTGCGACTGTGACAGCGTTGTAGCAGTGACAAAGTAGCGGTTCGTGAAATCGCAACCCACCACTAATAACTACCAGTCTCAGACTGGTAGTCTGTTCCTGAAGTTAATCCAAGCTACACGTGCATTTTTATTTTCCGTAAAAAGTAAATTTTTTGTGCAACTTCCGAACCCTATTTGACGTAAACCGTAAGTAATTAAAAATTTATAGTTATATATTTGTTTTTATACATTCTTCTGGCCTTATATTAAATATAAATATTATCTCCAAGTCAATTGTAGTTTGAATATTTTCTATTTAGAAACATCAACTATCCGTTGCTTTTAAGTGGACAGGCAATATAGTATTGAAACGGACGTCCGTTTCAATGCATTGATGTCTGTCCGTTTCAAAACACCATGTCAAAAGTATACATTTAGATTCCTTTTTATATGATTTTTATTTTGTTTTAGACAATGAGCGCAGTAAAGAGGAAGGGGGTTCGCCCCACAAGTGAAACCATTGACCTGGCGGTAAAAGAGGTCCTAGAAAGAAAGCAATCAATTAGATCAACGGCGGCCGCACATGGTATTTCAAAGTCATCTTTGAGTCAATTTCATATTTGGCAGAAATTTGTAAAACTTCTAAGAAAAATTAATGTATATATCATCATCAGCCGGGCATTGGTAATAAACGTATATTTTCGGTTTTGCAAGAAAATATGCTAGCTGACTATTTAAAAACGTGTTCCAAGATGTGCTATGGATTAACTACCGTAAAAACTAGGACGTTGGCTTTTCGTGAAAAGGCCACTAAGGATTGGTTACGTGGTTTTATAAAACGAAATCCTGCTCTTTCTATCAGAAAAGTCGAGAATACTTCTTTATCACGAACTACATCTTATAATTATGAAAATGTAGCTAGTTTTATAATTTAGAAACGGTCTTAAAGAGGTTTACTTTTAAGCCACACATGATATGGAACATTAACGAAACTGGCTGCAGTACCGTAACAAATCCTCCTACAGTCATAGCAGTGAAAGGAATAAAACAGGTTGGCCAAGTAACAGCGAACGAAAGAGGCAATTTAGTGACTATGGTAGGTTTTATAAATGCTTCTGGGGCATTCTTCCTCCAGCATTTGTGTTCCCAAGAGTTCATTATAAAGATTTTATGATAAAAGATGGCCCAACAGGTGCTTTAAGTTTAGCTAATCCAAGCGGTTGGATAACAGAAGAAGGATTTCTATTAGCAATTAAACATTTTATCAAGTATATCAGTCCATCCAAGAGAAACCATGTCTTATTCTCATGGATAATCACAAAACACATATAACTTTGGAGACAGTAATGTTAGCACGGGAAAATAATATCATTACTCTGACATTCCACCACATTGCAGTCATCGTCTACACCCAGCAGACGTTTCCGTCTTTGGTCCTTTTAAAACAAGATTTAGAATTTCTATGAACGCATGGATGTTGTCTACTCCTGGCAAGACAGTCACAATATATGAAGTAGCGTCCTTTGCCGATGAGGCCTTTATTCATGCTTTTTCTATGGAAAATATAATAAAAGGATTTGCCAAGACAGGTATTCACCCATTTAATAGAAATATATTTTCAAATGATGATTTTTTACCATGTTTTGTTACGGATAGGCCTAATCCATGCTCATCAACCGATGAAATTGCTGATGCACAATATTTATTGACATTAAATGAAAGTAATGACCTTGACTTGCCTTCTACTTTAAGAGATGTTCCATTTACTTCAACAGATGTTCCATCTACTTCAAGAGATGTTCCATATGTATCTCCGCAACAAATAAGACCGTATCCCAAGGCTGGCCCCCGAAAATCAAAGCTAGGAAGGCCCAGAAAAGGTAAAACTACAATTATCACAGACACCCCCGAGAAGGATAGACTCATGGAGGAAAAAGTAGTACCTGCTCGTAAAACACGGAAAATATCAAAAGTCACAAAAAAACGCATTAATAGCTTATGTCAAGAATCAAGTTCTGATGACTCAAGTTCAATTATATAGTTACACGACTCAAGCGATGACGACATTTCTCTTAAATTTAACAAAACCAAAGATAAAAATATAATACCAAAAAGAAAATTAAAAATAGTTCTTGAAAAAACGTAGAACAAACGACAAGCATTGAAGAGGACTTGCATCTTGATGAATTCGAGAAAGCAAAAAATACAAAGAAGGAAACAAATAAAAATCAGACAAAATTCGCTAATGAAAAAAATGAAAAAGATGAGAAACGCAGAGTGTGTAATGGAGGCTACATTCAAAGTAAGATAGACTGGCTGCAATGTTATATGTGCAAGAGGTGGAGTCAAGAATCTTGTGGCCTACAAGGAGTTCGCCATTTATTTTGTAACAATTGTAATTAATGTTTTATATTTTATTTAATGCTTTTAAGTTGTTAATAATGTTGTTTTTTCATATTTGTTGATAAGGTTCATGAATATTATCTTAGTAATTGGGTTAAGTAAACTGATGTCCTTTTCAAAACACCGTCTGTCCATTTCAATACACTGAAGTAGTGAAACGGACAAATTAACTAATTAGTTTTATGTTCTCTAATGTCAAGATGTTTTAGTTTTAGAAAACCCATTTTTATTATTATTGATAGTTTAAGGATGTACTTTTTTACTGCCAATTTATTTTTGTATTTGAAACCTCTCTGCAATAAATATAAGCCCATACAGTAAAATGTCCGTTTCATTGCCACTCTCCCCTACATCGAGAAAGCTAAGAGAAGTTCTATGACTAGTCAAAAAAACCAGTGGTACACATACATTTTTTTTTTGTAATCGCGATATCAATATATCGCTCCGAATAAGAATGCTTCGATGTTACATTTTCTCTACCATTTTGTATGGAGTTAAAGCTTGGACACTTAAAAAATCCAACATTAAAAACCTAGAAACATTCGAAATGTCTTGTTACCGACGTATTTTGAAAATATCATGGATGGATCGCAAACCAAACGAAACAAGTTCTCGAACAACTAGGAAAACAATGCGAAGTTTTAAATTCCATAAAAATCAGGAAATTGGAATACTTGGGGTAGATAATGAGAGGTGAAAAATACGAACTACGAAGGAATATAATTCACAGTAAAATCAAAGGCAGAAGAAGCGTAGGAAGACGTAAAATCTCGTGGCTACGCAATCTCCGTGAATTATTTGGATGCAATTCAATTGAACTATTCAAGCGAACAAAATTATAATTACCAGAATGATTTCCAATCTCCGATAGGAGCGGAACTTGAAGAAGAAGACACATACGTCACAAAAATAAAGAGACACGGGATGGATGAGATAGCCGATAAGGCCATCAAGCAGATAAAAGAAAGGGAGAAGCAACCGGAAACAGTCAGAGTAATCGTCAACAACGAGATCAACAAAGACGACGTTCGGAAGTCACTCGAATTCGTGGGTCGGGGGGAGAATATTACTTGGGAAATTTTAGTAAGAGGAAAGGAAATGGATAAAGGGGTGAGAAATGAACAAGAGGAAGCCCTCCTAATTAAAACGGGAGGAAAAAAGTATACGGAAGTGTTAAAAGAAATGAATTAAAAGATATCGGAAAGATAGAAATAAAAGTGGACAGACTAAAAAAACTTAAGGCTTATCCTCGAAAATCCTAACGGTAAAATTCAGTGCGATATCTATTTCAAAAATATCTTTCTTTACGAAAACACGAAGAATATTCTACACGTCATCTTGTACTAAAGTTGGGCTTTTTACCTACTTACAACCGGACACCCACCCCCTGTAGTGAAAAGTCTTGGGTCTATACAATAAAGCGAGCGGGAGGTCTTCTATTCAGTGCGGTTATGGGGTAATTAGAATAATACGAGTATACCAGAGTAATATTATTTATTAAATAATTAATTCACAACTTAGCAAAGGTACATACAGGTATGTATAACAAGATATTTTGTCACAGTATTGCCGACTTCGTTTTTTATGTCTTAGATTTTCTTTTGTTTTTTTTTGTTAATTTTTTACTGACAAATTGGCTTTTAACGTAGAATTACAGTTTGATGATAAATATTCTGAAATGGAAAATGTTGAGATGTGGCGAATAAAAACATTCGTGAAATTAAAATGAAAGGATTTACGTCTATTAATAGTGCGATTTATAAAATTAGTACTTGAAGCCCAAATCGCGGGAGGAATATGTGCATCAGTTTTCAAATATTTATTATTTACTATATAATTTCTAAATTGAACCACTTTCACTTCTTTAGGTAATAATGTATCTGTTTTGACAACTAAATAAGTAATTAGACAAAATAATGAGTATTATTTTGAAATTATTAATTTCAAAACAGGAGTTTAAAGAATTAGAAGGAGAAGGAGAGATAAGTTGACCTAACTAACAATGCAAAACGTAGGCTCGTGCGTTAGAATTGAAGGAGAAAACTCTACATGCTTTGACGTTAATGATGGTCAAATACAGGGAGAGGCTCTAGCGTGTCTCCTCTTTAATGTTGCCTTGGAACAGGCAACCAGAAAATTAAATATTAGAATGAATGTTACTATTTTTAATAGAACCATGAGAAACATGGTGTAGTGTTTTACAAGGCTTGCGGATCAATGTCTTATGAGTCTACACCATATCTTATGAGATTTATGAGGAGCATTTATGAAACTTGGATGTATACTGAGTAATTATTTCAAAAATTTACAACTAAGGATTTAATTTGTTACATGTAAATATACTGTATTACTATATGAATGTGAAACATGGATCATGAAGGATAATATGATGGACAATTTAGGATGTGACTCAGGTATATGATAAAGTATGGCAAAAACGCCATCACTATAAACTAAGACTATATTTACCAAAACGATACTCTCAAATACTTGGAAAGATATTTCAGAATTAAACAGGAATATACATACACAGAATTGAAAGAAATTACAGCAGGGCTGCCACAAAGAAGTGACTTTACCTTTTGTATACGTGTTATATTATTGTTCTAGAAAATAATATAATTGCAACATTTACCGATGATACTGCTATCATAGCAATATGCAAAACCAGCGAGGAAGCGACAGAAAAATTACACAGATGTTAATCAAATATATACTCCAGGGAAATAAGCAAAAAATAAACCATGTTCGTGACACTCAATAATCCAGGTCGCTGACAACTTTTTTAGTTATTGTAGACCTTATAGGAAGAAAACCTACTTGTTTCCTGCCTTGAATTTGGAGCCGTTTTTTAACTATTATATTAACAATTTAATGCAAAAAACGCGATTTTTTCTATGATTATTAATGATACTAGTATTAAAAAAATAGATTTTTGGAAGAAAATTATTTTTTCACGAATTGTTTAAACAAACTAGACCATTTATTAATTAATTAATATATAAACAAATTACATATTTACAACGTACGTAGAAATTACATACAAATTAAAAAAGAGTGATCAATATCCATTGAGTAGATCCGGAGATATAGAAAATTTTATTAGTTTAAAATTGTTTGTTCATTCCGAGTGTGTACTTGAACGAGGTAACATCGTATCAGTGTTTTGCTCCGAGTTTTAGTGTTTTTGTGAAACCAAACAACTACTTTTAAATACTAGTAAGACCAGACTTTACCGTATGTATCGATAAGCCTAATTGCATGATTTTTTTTGGATCGATTAGTTAATTAGCAAATTAGTAATTTCGTCAATAACTGGGTCAGCTACCAGTGGCGTAGGCCTACTTAATATGTATTTTTGGAAGAAAATACATAAAACCTAACTAAATTTAACAAATAAATAAATTTCTCGTCTACCTTTGACTACAAGGGTACCGATAACAAATACAGTTCTCACATCAGATCCTCACAGTTCACAACTTGTCAAGATGTCACAAAATATGCAGCATAATTCTACTTCAACTTCCTCATATGCAACTGCAACCAAATCAACTCCCAGATCAACTTTTCCAAAGAGGGATCAAGCCATAGTACTGCATGCCGATGAAAATCTAAAATTGTTTGATTACGTCAAGGCAGTAGGTGACGCTATTGGTCCCAAACAAATCCTATTCGCATCTAATAACAGAATTTGTATATATTTAACTAATTCAGAACTCGTCGACAAACTTCTAAAATCCCATCCGACTTTGACAGTAGGAAACTCTGTGATGAATGTTCGCAGGCTAGTCTCTCCCACAAAAAGAATAATAATATCCAATATATCTCCATGTATTCCACACGACCTTGCAGAAAATGCTATAAAAGAACTTGGGCTCCAACTGGCCTCCCCCGTCTCATTTTTAAGAGCAGGTATCCCCGGCGATGAATATTCGCACATCATGAGCTTTAGAAGGCAAGTATATGTTTTTACCTCTGATGACAATTTCAATCTGCAAACTTCTTTAGTTATCCCATTCGAAGGTAATGAAAATAGAATATTTTTGTCCACAGACAAAATGGAATGCTACCTATGCAAGAAGTCAGGGCATATTGCCTCAAATTGTCCCAATCCTCCACCTAATTATATAACATCCCAGCCTCAGCCGTTAATATCAACCCAGATAATAGATCCCTTACCACCACAGTCTTCTATACAACCCGCAATATCACCACATATGTCTGCTACAGAACCAAACAATTCCATAATGACTAAAACGCCCACACATAAACGTGGCCACTCTGAAATCGAGAGCACAAGTGAGCAGACTGATATTCCCGATAACATCTCGGTCGCAAATCCGTCCGAGGACAACATCATGCCTCCCCCTAGTAGAGACATTAAGAAACCAAAAAAGAAACCCAGAACAAATTCACCATCAGAACGTTACCTTTCCGATTTAACAAAAGACGCTATCAAAGAATCCTTTAAGCAAACCTCAGAATCACTTGTTATTCCTCTAGAAAACTTGATAGCCTTTGTCGAAAACACTTTCGGCTGTAGTAACCCCTACGCTGAAGCTCTTAAGTTTACAGAAAATGTATCAGGGCTAATTTCCAACATTCAAGCATTATACCCAACTTGTCAGGAGAGGTCTATCAAAAACAGGCTAACCCGTCTAACCAAAAAACTGATAAAGGCCTTAGGCACTGATCCAGAAGAATCCGAAAGTACGCCCAGTCCAAATCTTTCCGTCGATTCTAATGAAGATAACTACAATTCTGACAGCTCACAACTATCCCAATCTTCTCAATTCAGCTCCTATTAATACTAACACTATGCTAAGTCTAATTCAATGGAACTGCGATGGCTTTTACCCCAGACTAGAATATTCACAAAAACTTATATCGGACTGCTCGCCCAAGTTTATCTGTCTTCAAGAAACCAATTTCACCAAAGATCACAACCCCTACCTAAAAAATTACACTAGCTACAACTTCCTAAGACCCACACACCTACGAGCAAGTGGCGGTTCATCTATTTTTGTATTCAACGATATCTGACATCAAGAGTTTGACTTACACACAAGCCTAGAAGCGATTGCGATAACCGCATGGTGTCCCAACAAGATAGTTATTTGTTCTATATACATTCCTCCAAACTACAACTTATTTAGCTCAGAACTAAGCGATCTCATAAAACAACTGCCAAACCCTTTCATCTTAGTTGGGGACTTTAACGCTCACAGCACAACATGGGGTTCCCAGCGCACCTTTGGGAGAGGTAAACATATCGAAGATATCATAAGCAACTCTAACATTAACCTCTTGAATACAGGGAGCCCCACATATTTCCACATCCAGTCTGGAACCTCTTCTTGCATAGATCTAAGTTTTTGCGATCCTGGAACCGCTCCCCTGCTTCAGTGGCAAACACTAGATAGCTTATATGATAGCAATCACTACCCCATTTTAATCTCAAGTCACATACCCGAAAATGCGGAAGTCATAAATAAATGGAAAATTGCCCAGGCAAATTGGAGGTTATTCAGTGACACTCTAGAAAACCTTTCAAACCAAATTATTTTTAAGGAAAACATCGACGCTGCCGTAGAGCAATTTACAAATTGCATTATAACTGCGGCCAACCAATGTATAGGTAAATGCACCATAAATCCCTCAAGAAAGGCCGTCCCATGGTGGAACGACTCCTGTAAACTCGCAATAAAAGAATACAAAAAGGCCCTTAATAGATATCGCAAAACTCGTAGCATGCAAAATCCAAGCGAATTCTGAAGGAAAGCAAAAAAGAATCCTGGAAAAAATTCGTTAACAGCATAACTTCAGATACCCCTCCCGCTCAAGTGTGGACAAAAATTAAACAAATGAGAGGTTTAAAAACATATCGTAAAATATCCGCAATAACAGATGGAGATAATATCATTACAAATGATAACCAAATAACCGAAACGCTAGCCAAATACTTTCAAAACAAAACTAAGTCTGAACTCTCCATTTCGTACCCCACAAACCACTCACCACCTAACCCTATCCAAACCAATCCAATAAACCTCGCCTTCACAGAAGTAGAGTTAAAGTTGGCAATCTCATCAATAAAAAACTCATCTGCAGGTCCTGATGACATCCCGTCTATCTTTCTCAAACATCTACAGGCAGGAACCCTCCTGAAGCTACTTGCGCTCTACAATAAGATATGGTTCAGCCAAAGCTTTCCGAGTCTTTGGCGACAGTCGCTTATCATACCGATCAAGAAAAATGACTCATCTTCTAACTTTCCCAGTGCCTACAGGCCAATCTCACTAACATGCA
The DNA here is from genome assembly GCF_040954645.1 of Diabrotica undecimpunctata. Taxonomy (NCBI): domain Eukaryota; kingdom Metazoa; phylum Arthropoda; class Insecta; order Coleoptera; family Chrysomelidae; genus Diabrotica; species Diabrotica undecimpunctata. The sequence goes on along the minus strand of NW_027311938.1, from coordinate 235,534 downwards.
CAATGTGCAAACTGCTAGAAAAGATGATAAATAAACGTTTGCTTTGGTTTCTTGAAGAAAATAATCTTATAGATGCAGCACAGTCGGGATTCAGACCCAATCGAAGTACGATGGATAACCTGATACTTCTCCATACAGAAATAACCCAAGCTATATCAAATAAGAATGAAGTCATCACAGTTGCCTTAGACTTAGAAAGCGCTTTTGACACAATAAACAGAGCTGTTATTATTAGAAAACTTGAGCAACTCAATTTAACGGGTAATATTATCACCTTTATAAACAATTTCCTACAAGAGAGATCATTCAAAGTAGTTACAAATGGGAAAACATCTACATCACATATCTCACAAAATGGAGTACCCCAAGGCTCAGTTCTCAGCCCCACACTATTCCTTCTTAGCATCAACGATATAAACTCTCTTGTTCTCCTTCCAATAAAATACTCAATATACGCAGATGACCTTGTTCTCTATTGCCAAGGTAAAGTTACAACGAGCACATGCTCTTTACTCCAAAACACTCTTAACAATCTTCATAACTGGTCCACTAAAATTGGAGTCAAATTTTCATCTGGAAAATCTAAAGTCATAAACTTCTCTAGAAGACATCACACTCACCCTCCTCTACTTCATCTAAATGGCTCTCCTCTTCAAGTTGTTGATAAACACAAATTCTTAGGAGTAATATTCGATAAAAGACTCACATGGAGAGATCAGATACAGAATACAAAAACAAACTGCCTAAATAGAATCAACATCTTAAAAACTCTAGCTCATCATCAATGGGGGGCAGAAGAGAAAGTCCTCTTAAGAATTTACAGAACATTGATCCGCTCTAGGTTGGATTACGGAAGCATTCTTTACATATCTGCTTCCGATACTCACCTTAAAAGTCTGAATACAATTCACAACACTTCTTTACGCATTAGCCTTGGCGCCTTTAAATCAAGTCCTTCTGAAAGTCTTTATATCGAATCCTCAGAACCTCCACTTTTTATAAGACGGCAACGTTTACTTCTATCCTACTTCTCTAGAATTTCTGCTAATCCAAAAAACCCAGTAATTAAACTAATTAATACTCCCCACTCTGTCCCAGATAATAGTCACCCTCGAGCACATTTTCTCTCACAAATTTTAAAAAGTTTGCTAAAAGACACAGATCTAAAACTCACAACTCCGTTTACTACGTCCAGAATCCCCCCGTGGACCAAAAAGCTACCTACTGTCCTTACCAGCTTGAACCGATACAAAAAAGAAGAAACGCCCAGAACTCTCTTGGTGCAAGCATTTAAGGAACTTATACAGACACAGCATTATGACAAAATTCTCTACACAGATGCCTCCAAAGAAGAACAGGCCGTCGGTTGTTGCCGTCAGTACCTCAAATACAACAGTAGCATCATATCGGCTTTCTCCCAGATGCAGTATACACACAGCCGAACTGTATGGAATACTCAAGGTATTAGACTCGCCCATTGCTAATGAGAAATCATTAGCAATTTGCACCGATTCTCTCTCCGCCATTGACTCAATCAGAAATATATACTCCATCCATCCCATTGTACAGTGCATCCACAGTATCTGCCAAGAGCAGTCAAAGAATGGTGTTTCAGTAACTATCATCTGGATACCATCCCATGTTGGTATCAATGGAAATGAGAACGCTGATCATGCAGCAAAACTGGCCTGCTCCTTAGAAAATATGGAAAACATACAACTTCACCAAGACCTAAAGGCCAATATCAAGAACAACGTACTAAGAACTTGGCAAACACACTGGAATGTACAAAATACAAAACTACGCACAATTCAACCAACTGTTACCTCCACCACCATGCCACAAATGAGCAGAAAAGACAATATTATCATCAGAAGGCTCAGAATAGGTCACACTCGTCTTACTCATGGATATCTGATGTCGTCTGAAAACCATCCTCGCTGTGAACATTGTAATGAGTCCTTAACAGTCCAGCACATATTACTAGAATGCGTCCACTACAAACCTCAAAGAGACTACTACAACTTTCCAAATAATTTAAGTGATCTACTTGGTTCTACAAACATGTACAGTGCCATAATTCGTTTCCTAAAAGACTGTCACCTTTACTACTTAGTGTAACTATATTAAGATGTTGTTAATGTATCTTAACTTGTACATAACAGATTGTATATGTATGTAAACATAAGTATATTGTAATAAACTTGTACCAGTGTCAATGGCCCATAGTTGCCGAGACACTTTAATTTAAAAAAAAAAAAAAAAAAAATTGTTTGTTCGGTATTTAAACTCCATGGATTTGTGGGTTCTTATATATATATATATATATATATATATATATATATATATATATATATATATATATATATATATATATATATATATATATATATATATATATATATTGTGACAATTGGGGTTTATAGAAAATAATTTATAAGTTATATACTACATAATATTAGATATAAAAAAGTATTTGATTATTTTAAATAAGTTATATACTAGAGAATTTAATAAAAATATATTTATGTGAGGGCATTTTTAATAAATTAGCATATAATAAGTGTAAAAAGTTGTATTTTAATGTTGTAAATATATTTAAGTGAGCCATGTGCATAGGCAACCAACTATACAGTAAATTGACAGATAGAAATTAATCATAATACGAATATAAGTGGGGTTATAATAATAATGTTAGTTTAAAATGTTTAATTTATATATATTTAATGATTTAAATGTTTATTCTGATCTGAAAAGCCTAAATGTCAACAAAATTATTAATAGAAAAGAATGGAATTCTCTGGATCACCGGAGATGGCCATGTTTGCGAAATGGTTTGTTCCAGAAAATTCAGACATGTATTAAATAGAACTAAATAAAACATGATATCTTACCAGATGATTCTAGAATATCCAAAAAGATATAAATACCCGTGATTTGGATTCAAGATGGCAGTTTTTAGTCAGAAGTCAGGCCAGTTTATTATGAACGTTAGTAGACACATTTAGTTAGTGAAGTAAATTGTTCAGAATTTTCAAGAAGTCAGTCAGAAAAGTTTAGTAAGAAATATGAAAGTTAGTTGGAGTGAGTGAATCAGTTACAAATAGACCAATTGTTTAATATAGTGAGTTAAATGAAGATTAAAAATTATGTATATAATTTAATGCACATTTATAATTATACACAAATAATTATTGAAGATTAAAAAAAGTATATTGGAAGAAATTAAATTATATTATGATTGGAGATTAGTATAAATCAACTTATAATAATTGGATATTGAAAAGAAGAATAAATATAAATGCTGTTTGCTGGTTAGCTTGGTGGTTTATAAATGCTGGTGAAGAAAAATATATCTTAAATTGGTAGAAGCTGATAATTGGAAAAAGTAATTTCACAAAAACAAGGATAACCGAAGTACGAAGACATTCAGTGGTGATTAGAATCTATATAGTGGAAAGCAGTTCATTTAGGCATTCAGTGAAAGAAAGGTACAAAATTTTGTTAATATAATTTAGTTAGTGTCATAACAATTTCAATTTTGAAGATAGTTTGTTAAAATTTTACATTGGCTATAGAATTTAATTAGTTTTATAAGAATATCAATTTAAAGATAGTTTATTTTAAATTTACATTGGCTAGGTTAGATATATATGTGTGTTTCATAATAGTTATAATAAAGATAATTTAAAAAAGTACTTACAAGCTAATTCTTTGAGAACCGCGATAATAACCCTGTATATTATATTATTAAAAATACTCATTGCTCATCATTCAAACAAAAAACACATAACAATTTGGCACCCAACGCGGTGGCTCTCTATTTAAAAGAATTAGTTTGGGAAGATAAGTGTTCTCATATAATTAAATTAATTATCAGTAAAAAAAAAAAATTATAGATTTATTTTTAATTATATTTGAACAAGTAAAGTCTCAAAATGTCTCAAGGAAAGAAAGGTACAAGAAGCAAAAAGAATGAAGAAGATGTGGAAGTAGAAACACAACCTATACAAGAGGAGAGTTTAATTCAAGTTCCACAAGATACTGCAGAAATCAATACAGAAAGAGAGGAAAATGTCAATATGGCAGCTTTGATGTCATTAATGATGCAGATGAACAGGACAATGGAAGAGAATACGAAAAAAATGGAAGAGAATACGAAAAAAATGGAAGAGAATTCAAAAGAAGTCAAAGAACACATAAAAAAAATAGAACAGAAAATGGAAGAGAATACGAAAAAAATGGAAGAGAATTCAAAAGAAGTCAAAGAGGACATGAAAAAAATGGAACAGAAATTGGAAGAGAATTATAGAAAATTAGAAAAGAAAATAGAAGATAATAATAATAAAATTGTAAAGCAAATAGAAAAACAAATGGATAAAAAACTTGAAACTGCAGAAAAAAAAGTAGCAAATGAAATAAAAAGTATACGGAATGACTGCAAGAAAAGGATAGACAATGAGAGGACAGAAGTAAAGAGGATTATTCAAGATAATAAGATAGATATAGAACAGAAAATAGAGTTACAGAAATGTAACTTAGAAGTAAAAATTAACGAAGACAGGAGAAACACAGAAGAAAAATTAGACGATATACAACAAAATATCCAAATAAATTGTAATTAAATAAGAAATGTGGAACAGAGAATAGATGATATTTCACAAATGAGAGACATAGGGAGACCTTACTTAAATTTAACAAATGAGACTGGGATTAAATTCTCTGGTAATATAAAAAATTTGCATCCTAGAGTATACATAAATAGTTTAAAACATAAATTAAGATTTGTGAATAATATTAATGATATTAAAGATTATATTAGAATGACATTAAATGACAATGCAGCAACTTGGTTTGCTAGTATTGAAAATGATTTAGATAACTTTCAAACATTTGAAAATAAATTTTTAAATTATTATTGGGGTGAATTAGAGCAAGCAAAGTTTAGAGAAATTCTATATTTTGGAAAGTATAATCACAATTTAAAATCAAATATGGTAGATTATGCATTAAAACTGATAAAAGTTGCAAAATATTTAGAACCACCACTTAGAGAGGATGAAACAGTCTTAAATGTATCTAGACATTTTGATGCTGATGTTGTGCAAACCGTAACTGTACAAAATATTCAAACAATAGATAGTTTTATTAATTTTATTCAAAGAATACAAAGAGGCAATATGACAAGTAATAATAACAACAAAAAAAACAATAATAACTTTCAATATAATAAAAATGATAATCAACAATATAGACAATCATATAACAATAATACTAGGTATGGTGATAGTTTACAAAATTTTAATAATAATAACAGTAATCCAAATAGACAGAACTTTAATAATAATACTAGTTATAATAGACAAAATTTTAATAACAATACTAATAATAATAGACAAGATTTTAACAATAGAAAAAATACAGAGCGACCTAACTATAACAGACAGGTAAATTGTGTTCGAAGGAATAGAAGCTGCGAAGACAGGGAACGAAGTAGTACAAGGCAGGAAAATGTGAGTAGAAGTCATAGTAGGGAAAGACATAGGACATCAGATCCAAGTGGTCAGATACAATCTGACAATTCTAATAATCAAAATTTTGTGCAGTAAACTTTCTGAATTACAAGTTAGGCCATTGCTATTATGAAAAACCTTCTGAATTTATTTCTTTAGATGAAGAGAAAATTATTGAATCTATTAATTTAATTTATATAAATGCTTTGGCCAAAAATAAAATGATTAAAATTATGATAGATACTGGTTCAGAAAGTACTTTAGTCTCGGAGAATTTTATTTTTAATACATTAAAACTATCAGATATAATAAAGATTCCAAAAATTAAAATTATTGGTGCAAATAATAAGAAGTTGGGTGAAATTGATAAACTAGCCAATTTTAAAATTAATATTCTTAATAAAGAAATTAATATGCAAGGATTTATTGTCAAGGATTTATGTGTTGATATATTAATGGGAAATGATGAATTGGAAAAGAAGAAAGTAAAGATAGATTTTGAAGAAAAAATGGTAACTTTGGAAGGGCAAATAATTAAATTTATGCAGAAAGATGAGGTGGAAGAAGGAATAAGAGTTGATAGGATATTATTAAAAGAGAATAATGATGTTTATGAAGAAGAAATGTATTTTGATGATAGGGAAATGTCCCAAAAGAATGTAAAGAATAATTATTGTAGTGAATATTTAAGGAATGGAAATTTTAAGCAGATGGATGCCTACGAGGTGGAGTGCGTAAAATTGGAAGCAAGGAATAATGAGTACATAATGAAGAATAATGTTATTTGTAAAGAAGAAGATATGATGAAAGTTTTAAATTGCCCTGAAGAATATAAATCAATAGTCATTTCCATATTGCAGCAACACAAGGGACTTGTCAATAAAGAAAATAGAATTGCACAAAATTATATCCATAGTATAAAAGTTAAAGAAGAAAAAGATTTTAAAACAAAATCATACCCAATATCATATAAATACAGAGAAGAAGTAAACAAAACAATTAATAATATGTTAGTAGATGGAATACTAGGAAGAATTACAGGAATGCCATTTTTCACTAAAATCGATTTACAGCATAGTTTTTGGTTAATACCTCTAGAAAGAAAAAGTAGACAGTATACAGGATTTCAGATAGATGGAGTAGTATACCAATTCAAAGTAGTACCATTTGGACTTCAATCATCTTGCAGTGTTCTATGTAGATGTCTTCATGATATTTTGGATCAATATGAACATTTTGTAATTCACTACATTGGTGATATATTAATTGTTTCTAAAACGGCTGAAGATCATGAGAAACACCTAAAAATTATAATAAACAGATTAGATAAAGTTGGATTAAAAATAAATCAAGAAAAATGTACATTTTTTCAAAAAGTAGTGATATATCTAGGTTATAAACTTAACACTAACAGCTTACTGATATATCCATTTTATTCAATAGACTTGATTTGTTAAATAGATGGTAGATTTCATTATTTTGAATCAATTTGACATCATACTTGTTGAATTTTGTATATATGGAAATTAATTTGTACCCTAAAAATCATAATTTGGGGTTAGACACAAAATTGATACTATAATTGCTATAAAAATGTCTTTCTAATATAATAAAGTGAAAAAACTTACCAATTTATATTGATGAAAGTTATTTTGAATGGAAATAATTCCTAGATTTTGTCTATAAATAAACAGAACACCATATCGATTATATTTTTAATTAAGGTTATATTTTATTCTCTGATATCGCATCCATTGCTCCATTTGACATGACAGTTTGACTATAGAATAGCCGAACTGTGCTCGGTTGTTCTCTGCTTTGATATAGACAGCTAACAGGGATGTATTTAACACATTTTAAATAAAAAAAAAATTGATTTATTAAATTTAATAAGGTATGAGAAAATTAATATTTAAAAAAATAATAAGTAAATTATTTATTTTAAATATTATTTTGGGGTATTGTGACAATTGGGGTTTATAGAAAATAATTTATAAGTTATATACTACATAATATTAGATATAAAAAAGTATTTGATTATTTTAAATAAGTTATATACTAGAGAATTTAATAAAAATATATTTATGTGAGGGCATTTTTAATAAATTAGCATATAGTAAGTGTAAAAAGTTGTATTTTAATGTTGTAAATATATTTAAGTGAGCCATGTGCATAGGCAACCAACTATACAGTAAATTGACAGATAGAAAATAATCATAATACGAATATAAGTAGGGTTATAATAATAATGTTAGTTTAAAATGTTTAATTTATATATATTTAATGATTTAAATGTTTATTCTGATCTGAAAAGCCTAAATGTCAACAAAATTATTAATAGAAAAGAATGGAATTCTCTGGATCACCGGAGATGGCCATGTTTGCGAAATGGTTTGTTCCAGAAAATTCAGACATGTATTAAATAGAACTAAATAAAACATGATATCTTACCAGATGATTCTAGAATATCCTAAAAGATATAAATACCCGTGATTTGGATTCAAGATGGCAGTTTTTAGTCAGAAGTCAGGCCAGTTTATTATGAACGTTAGTAGACACATTTAGTTAGTGAAGTAAATTGTTCAGAATTTTCAAGAAGTCAGTCAGAAAAGTTTAGTAAGAAATATGAAAGTTAGTTGGAGTGAGTGAATCAGTTACAAATAGACCAATTGTTTAATATAGTGAGTTAAATGAAGATTAAAAATTATGTATATAATTTAATGCACATTTATAATTATACACAAATAATTATTGAAGATTAAAAAAAGTATATTGGAAGAAATTAAATTATATTATGATTGGAGATTAGTATAAATCAACTTATAATAATTGGATATTGGTATATTGAAAAGAAGAATAAATATAAATGCTGTTTGCTGGTTAGCTTGGTGGTTTATAAATGCTGGTGAAGAAAAATATATCTTAAATTGGTAGAAGCTGATAATTGGAAAAAGTAATTTCACAAAAACAAGGATAACCGAAGTACGAAGACATTCAGTGGTGATTAGAATCTATATAGTGGAAAGCAGTTCATTTAGGCATTCAGTGAAAGAAAGGTACAAAATTTTGTTAATATAATTTAGTTAGATAGATAGTTTGTTAAAATTTTACATTGTCTATAGAATTTAATTAGTTTTATAAGAATATCAATTTAAAGATAGTTTATTTTAAATTTACATTGGCTAGGTTAGATATATATGTGTGTTTCATAATAGTTATAATAAAGATAATTTAAAAAAGTACTTACAAGCTAATTCTTTGAGAACCGCGATAAAAACCCTATATATTATATTATTAAAAATACTCATTGTTCATCATTCAAACAAAAAACACATCATAACAATATATATATATATATATATATATATATATATATATATATATATATATATATATATATATATATATATATATATATATATATATATCATCATGGCCATGTTCCCCAAGTCGACGTTGGCTCAATCTCCTCACTTAACTAGGGCCAAAGTAGAGTCTTACGAGGACTTTAGCCCAGACTGGGCCCAGCTACTTGCGCAGTTCAAACTTCAAGCGGCCACAGCAGGGTCAGCTGCGATACAAGCACTGGCAGCAGGCCCAATAGGGGCTGATGAAGCAGTTCTTTAGCAACTTAGAGCGGGTTTCAGGTAGGGGGGTCGCAGCCGCCCACAGATGATCCCCCCGGTCCACGTCCGGTAAGGAGGAGCCGCCGGCGTCTGGGCTTACCCCCTAACTAGTAAGGATTTGTTACTTTACTACTTTTTGTGTATGTTGTTTGACTAATTGTGTTTCTGCATGTTCTTTACATTTGTATTCGTAGTCTTGTATTTAAAAAAAAAAAAAACAAAAATCTGCCGTATGAGCAATCAAGAAACAGTTTTGCACAGTAGGGAAAGTAAGACTTTCTTTATATATATATATATATATATATATATATATATATATATATATATATATATATATATATATATATATATATATATATATATATATATATATATATATATATAATAACGGATTTATTACGGCTGTCGCCGCTTCTCCGCCCCCAATTTCCATCTTTTTTTGTCATATGCAGTTGCCTCTTCTAAGTCTCTTGCCGCCATTGCTTCATCAATATCAATATTTGTGGGTTCTTCCTAGTCACTATTTGAACTACATTTTTGAAAATTCGTAGAGGGTCCTGTAAATGTACAATGTTTGTGCAAATTTTTTAACAAAAAATACAAATCCCATTCTTTAACATGTCGTCAATAATCTAATTAGCTGTGAATTAACAAAAAACATGGCTAACTTTGAACCAAATTTTTTGCCCAAAAATTTTGTAATTTTATGTCAAGTATTTAGCTTTCTAATGGAGTGCAAAAAATAGAAAAAATCGCGTTTTTTGCATTAAATTGTTAATCATTAAAAAACGGCTCCGAACTTTAGGCAGGAAACAGATAGGTTTTCTTCTTATAGGTCTACAATAACTAAAAAAGTTTTCAGCTACCTGGATTATTGAGTGTCACGAGAAAATCCTTATTACCCTGGACTAATATGACTGGACAAGCAAGTGACGAAACAAACTTCATATATTATGTAAACTTTACTAACAAAAACGTTTAAAATAAATATTCCAATAACTATAAATAATCAAATTCCATATTCAAATACTGCAAAATATTTGGGTATTACTCTTTAATAAGCCCTAATAATGTTATTCAACATTATTTATGAGAGGGTGTATATTTCTTACCTACCTGTCGGCGAGAATCCAGAAGCTATCGAAAAAGACAGCCTGTACTGACCGAGAGAGAGTAACATTTAGCAGAACTTTGAGATTTTTTAAAAAGTTTATACCAAATAGCTGCTTTGTGTTACACTTTATGTTAAAAATAAAAACAGATTCGGAAAGTGGGTCAAATTCTGTAGTGTAATGTGTATTTAAAAAAAAAAATTTTTACGTTTATTTTAACCAAAAATATTTAAAAAAAAATATTGTTTAAACAATTTATTAATTTACAACCAAATAGTGTACTAGAACTTTTTAAGACCTTTCATATAAAAAAAAAATCATCTCAATATCTGCATAGTTTTTGCGTTATTTGATATAAACTTTTACATTGGAATTTAGCTATGCCCAGAATCGCAAGGAACGGCCTTAAGGGGGAGACATCCTCGTAAAATTAAAAGGGAAAGGAGCCGCGTAAAAATTGAAAAAAGAAATGGATACGAGTATATGTCTGGTATAAACATGGCCATACGTAAAAAGGAAATCCAATTTACAATAACAACATATTGACATATCTTGTCCAATGACTACAAAAAGAATTTGCAATAAGTCTAAAAATAGTTGGGTAACAAATAATATAATACACGAGGGAAATGATTTGAGAAGTCTTTTTGGCTATTAAATAATTAATAAAATATAGACAGACGAAACAAAAAAGAGTTTCTTTCAAAATAGTTTAGAATGTTAGAATACTGTTACGATAAAAATCCTGGCCTAAAAATAACTGTAAAATATATGATGACTAATATTCTGTTTTGTTGTAGAAATTTCGCCGGAGGTTCTAGATTCAAATTATGGTGAATTCTCCAACTAGATGCTTCTCGATTTTTCGATGCAAGACAATGCGATCTTTCGATGCTGTTCTAGTATATCAGGATTTCGTATATAAATACAACATTTTTATATGGAGGGCCAGTTAATTCTCAACACCCGTGCTCGCGAATTTGTTACGTACGGATATAATAAATTATTGTCAGATAAGTTAATATAAATAAAGAAATAAATTAAATCCGTAAGTGTTATAAATATTGAACCTTTTAATAAATTCACAACAAATGGTGTCAGGTGTGGGGTCGAACATAAATTAGACTTATAATAATAATACAAGTGAATATAAAATAAATTGTGAAAATGGCTACGATTTATGAGCTGACAGTGACTAATTTAAGAAGACATCTTGAAGACAGAGAATTATCTTCCACCGGAAAAAAGGCTGAGTTAGTCCAACGACTAAAGAACGCTTTGCTAGAAGAAGGACTAGATCCAGAGACTTATATATTTGAAGACAAACATGATGCTGTCATCTCGTCGATTTCGAAATTGGAGAACAAAGTTTCTGACGATATTTCGAAAGTTTCTTCTGATGTAGCCAAAGTTTCTGGTGATGTAGCCAAAGTTTCTGGTGATGTAGCCAAAGTTTCCGGCGACATCGCATCATTGGAGAACAAAGTATCCGGCGACATCGCTTCTTTAGAAAGCAAAGTTTCTAACGAGATTTCTTCTCTGGAAAGCAAAGTCTCTGCTAACATCTCTTCGGAAATCTCTAAAGTCACTTCTGAGATGTCTGCCCTGGACGATAGAATATCTTCGTTAAAAAACCAAGTTGCTGCCGATATGTTGGCCTTCGAAGAAAAGATATGGAAAGAGATGGAAAAGAAGATGGAGGAAACCGGGACAGCAGAGAGAGGAAACAATCCAATTACAGTGGAGATAAAAGAAGACGAGACGAAATGTAAGTTGGAGACACGGCCGAAATTTGAAGGAAGTGGAGGTTCTATTCATGTTAAAGTCCCAACTTTCGACGGAAAATCATCATGGAACAACTACATGAAACAGTTCGAATCAGCCGCAAGAGCAAATGGATGGTCTGAAAAAGAAAAGGCGGTAAACCTGACTATCGCTCTTCGAGGAGATGCCTTAGATGTGCTTCAGACCATAGCAGTAGAGGAGACCGATGATTTCGAACAACTGAAGAAGAGGTTAAATATGCGATATGGCCACGAACATTTGGAGCATGTATATCAGTCGCAGCTTAAAAATCGTAGACAGAAGAAAGATGAGGCTCTTCAAGAATATGAGGTAGATATTGCCAGATTAGTACGATATGCTTATCCAACAGCTCCCGAAGACATGATGGAAAAATTGGCCGTTCAAACGTTTATTGATGGTCTTCGTGATCATGAAATGCAGAGAACACTACGATTAGCTCGTCACAAGACGCTGGTTGATGTCTTATCCGCCGCCCTCGAATACGAGTCAGCTACGCAGGCCTCTGGTGGGTACAGTAAAGTTAGGACTGTAAAAGAGGAAGGAGATGAAGATAAACTTGACCAGCTCGTTAATATGATGAAAAGCATGACATATAAGACAACGAAGACCATCAGATGCTGGAATTGTGGCGAAATAGGACACGTGCGAAGCTCCTGTAAGTACCCTAGGTACGACGCAAATCAAGAAACTCACCATCAGGAAAACTAGAACGGGTCAGCCTTAGGGGGGCAGCTTCGACCCAGAACTTTTCCAAAGACCCTCTCATACTAATAGCTTCTTTGAAATGTCGTGAAGATAGTGTATATGTAGATGGAGACATAAATGGTAAAAAGCATACGTTGTTGGTGGATACCGGAGCGACCAGAACCATTATACGCCCGACAGTTATAAACAGCCGAAAGAAACTGTTACCAACGAGGTTGCGACTTCGGACCGCTACAGGTGAAAATGCTAACATTCATGGAGAAATCCAGGTACAATTGGGAATTGGAGCAGAAAAGTTCGTCCATACTGTTATAGTTGCTGACATCGAAGAGGATGTTATATTAGGAATGGACGTAATGAATATGCATGGATTCCAATTGGATTTTAAGAATAAGGTAATCAAAGTTGGCAACGAAGAGGTATTTCTCCATCCACATAATGACAACACTGTGCAAGCAGCCATTACAGAAGATACAGTCGTGCCTGCGAGAAGCGAAACGATCATAGTAGCGCGACTACAGGGAATTGTAGACGAAGGGACACCTGTTATGATGGAGCCTTGGAACCACGACGATGAGGTTGGCCGTGGAATCATAATTGGAAAGGAATTGGTGACTTCGGCCAAAGAAATTCCTGTGAGACTTATCAATGTCAACGACTACCCAGTGACCATCAAGAAAGAGACAAAGGTAGGAACTTGTGTACCTGTGACATCCATAATCCGTCAGGCGACAACATCTGATAATTCCAACGACAAATTCGACCAAATGGTTGCAGTTGCAGGACAGTCTCTAAATCAGATGGAGAAAAGGAAATTAAGGGAATTTCTTCGGCAGTATCGTGATATTTTCGTACCGAAAGGAGGAAAGACGGGAAGAACTACCGTTGTTAAGCATAAAATTGATACTGGTAATGCTAAGCCAATTCGTCAAACAGCTCGACGATTACCACAGGCGAAGAGAGAGGAAGCTGAAACGATTGTTCAAGAAATGAAGAAAGACGGGGTGATAGAACCTTCTACGAGCCCATGGGTCTCTCCGGTGGTCCTGGTTAAGAAGAAAGACGGAACGACGAGGTTCTGTGTGGATTACCGTTTGCTGAACAACGTTACCAAGAAAGATAGTTATCCTCTGCCTCGGATCGATGACACATTGGACACATTGGCTGGAAGTAAATTGTTTTCTACTTTGGATTTGAAGTCTGGATACTGGCAGGTAGAAATGGACCCAGTAGATAAAGAAAAGACAGCCTTCACTACAGGATCTGGATTGTGGCAATTCAACGTTATGCCATTTGGACTCTGTAATGCTCCTGCGACATTTGAGAGGCTTATGGAAAATGTGTTGAGAGGGTTATCTTGGAAAACATGCCTGGTTTATTTGGATGACATAATCGTCTTGGGGGAGACATTCGAAGAACATCTGAAGAATTTAGAAAACGTTTTTAATCGACTTAAAGCTGCCCAATTGATGTTAAACCCCAAGAAGTGCCAGCTATTTCAAGGTAAAGTCAATTATCTGGGTCATATAGTCAGTAAAGAAGGAGTGGCCGTGGATAAGGGAAAAATCGATTCCATTAAGGAATGGCCAAAACCAACTGACAAACATCAAGTGAGAAGTTTTCTTGGACTATGTACTTACTACCGGAGGTTTATTAAGAAGTTTGCAGATATCGCTAAGCCATTAACGCGACTTACGGAGGAAGCAAGAGATTACCGCTGGGATACAGACTGCCAAAATGCCTTTGAGACCTTGAAAAAGCATTTAATAACAGCACCAATTTTAGGGTATCCACTGCCAGAAGGAGAGTTCATCTTAGATACAGATGCAAGTAATGTGGGAATTGGAGGAGTGCTGTCTCAGATTCAAGGAGGACAGGAACGAGTCCTCGGATATTTTAGTAAAGTTCTTTCAAAACCTGAGCGGAATTATTGCGTCACGAGAAGAGAACTTCTGGCTGTAGTGAAATCAGTAGAGCACTTCTATCAATACCTCTATGGAAGAAAGTTTCTAATCCGAACCGACCATGCCGCCCTTAAGTGGTTGATGCAGTTTAAGAATCCAGAGGGTCAGATAGCCAGGTGGATCGAACGACTCCAAGAATACGATTTTAAGATTGAGCACCGGGCCGGAGTTAGCCACAGAAACGCTGATTCTCTTTCCAGAAGGCCATGCTCAGCAGAGTGTTCCCACTGCAACAAAACGGAATCCAAGGAAGCAGCAGTGCTAAGAACGACGATTGTCAACGACGACTGGACGCCTACTAAGATCAGGGAAGAACAAGAGAGAGATCCAGTTATACAGAAAATCCGAAAATGGAAAGAGGAAAACCGTCGACCACCTTGGCAGGAAATATCAAACCTATGCTCAGTAGTTAAGACGTATTGGGCCCAGTGGGACTCATTTATCATCGAAGATGGCTTGCTTAAACGAGTCCTGGAAAATGATGACGGTTCAGAGAAGAGAAGACAGTTGGTGATCCCAAAGAGCAGAATAGCCGAAGTACTTCGTCAGTTACACGACAGTCCATCGGGAGGACATTTTGGTGTAAGGAAAACCCTTCAGCGAATTCGGGAACGGTTTTATTGGATGAACAGTTCCGACGATGTAAAAGACTGGTGTAAGAAATGTACTATTTGTGCCACGAGTAACGGGCCTTACCGAAAAAGGAGAGCTCCTATGAGACAATATAATGTTGGAAGCCCGTTTGAAAGAATAGCTTTGGACATCGCTGGGCCATTTCCAGAAAGTGAAAATGGAGGCAAGTACATGCTGGTAGTAATGGATTACTTCACTAAGTGGGTCGAGATTTACGCACTTCCAGACCAGAAGGCCGCCACCGTTGCAGATAAGTTGATCCAAGAATATATCAGCCGATTTGGAGTGCCTTTGGAGATCCATAGTGACCAAGGCAGGAACTTCGAAAGCGATCTATTCCAAGGAATATGTGATAGACTAGGCATGAAGAAAACAAGAACTACAGCATATCATCCGCAATCTGATGGTATGGTAGAACGGATGAATAGGACAGTTGGCAAATATTTGACAAAGATGGTGTCCGATCATCAGCGAGACTGGGACCAATACCTTCCGTTCTTCACAATGGCCTACAGATCTGCTGTTAACGAATCAACAGGCCAGACACCAGCGAAAGTCCTATTCGGACGCGAAATGCGACTACCTTGTGATCTAGAGTTTGGGTGTCGACCTGGAGAAGATGTAGCAGGTGAAGATTATGTGATCGAATTACGAAGAAGAATGGACGATGTACATGAGTTGGTCCGTTCCCACCTTCAGATCGCTAGCGACCGAATGAAGAAACGGTACGATACACAAGCCGAAAAGGGTTGCTTTAAGAAGAACGACAAAGTAAGGCTGTATAATCCCAAGAAGCGAAAAGGTTGTTCTCCCAAATTGCAGCAGTTTTGGGAAGGTCCATACCTCATTATGGAGAAGATCAACGATGTCATCTACCGAATAAGCAAGATTCCGAAGGGAAAGCCGATGATAGTACACCATAACCGGCTGGCGTCTTTCGAAGGTGACCACGACGTAGATGAAGAAGTGGAAGTAAACCAAGTCCACGATGTGTCTGACCTCACGTTTGAGGAATTCATGGGTGCCTATGGAGGTACCGGTAAAGCGAGACATGGTGTTACCACTGAAGAAAAGCAAGATCTACTAGCGCTCCCCGATGACTACTCGCTGGCCCTCACCATCCCGGCCAGTATCAAAGACGCACCAGGGTTGGCATCCGTCTTTCGAAGGAAGTTTGGTCGAGTTGCAGAACTTCAATGCCAGGTGCCAGCTCCCGGTAAAACCTTGAAACTCCAAGATGCATCACGTTACCTTTTCTACCTGGTAACAAAAGACACTGCCCGTGACCAACCTACCTACCGAGATGTATGGGAAGCCTTACTTCAATTGAGAGAGCACGTACTAGAGTCCGACGTGCAAAAGTTAGCCATGCCAAAGTTGGAGTGCCGCCAATTAGATTGGAGGGTTATCCGAAATATGGTGGAGGAGATCTTCAAAGACACCGAAGTCCAGGTGTTAGTCTGTTGCAATCCGCATAGTTACTGGTGCGGAGAGAAAACCGTCCCTTGTCATTTTTATACAACTGGAAGTTGTAAAAGAGGGTCCAGTTGCCGATACCAGCATACAGTTCCGGTTCCAGTCCCGACAAGGTTCCAGGAGGAACCATCTTTTAAGAGGGGGGCAATGTTACGATAAAAATCCTGGCCTAAAAATAACTGTAAAATATATGATGACTAATATTCTGTTTTGTTGTAGAAATTTCGCCGGAGGTTCTAGATTCAAATTATGGTGAATTCTCCAACTAGATGCTTCTCGATTTTTCGATGCAAGACAATGCGATCTTTCGATGCTGTTCTAGTATATCAGGATTTCGTATATAAATACAACATTTTTATATGGAGGGCCAGTTAATTCTCAACACCCGCGCTCGCGAATTTGTTACGTACGGATATAATAAATTATTGTCAGATAAGTTAATATAAATAAAGAAATAAATTAAATCCGTAAGTGTTATAAATATTGAACCTTTTAATAAATTCACAACAATACTATACAGCAAAATCAGAAGTTTATATGGCGTACGGTTAATAAAAAAATAGGTAAGACGGTAAAACATAATAATTGTGATGAAATCCAACTTGCTGATAAAATTATTACTAATAAATATGAGATGGCAAACGCTTTTGTAGAGCATTTTACTATTTGTCCTAAAAATAAAATCATAAATATTTTTAAAAATACCAATTTTGATCATTATACCACACAACATATAGATAAATCCTTTTATTTTTTTCTTGTAGAGGAGTATGATGTTAGAGAGGTTATTGGCTCCTTGAAAAATGTTACCTCAGTAGGTATTGATTGCATATCAACTAAATTAATAAAGTATATTAGTGAATATATAGCTCAACCCCTTGCAAACTTAATAAATTTATCAGTAGAACAGGGTGTTTTTCCACATAGCTTGAAGGTAGAAGTTGTAACTCCAATATTCAAGAGTGGAGATAATTCAGTTTTAGATAATTACAGGCCAGTTACAGTCCCTACTATTTAGGCAAAATTTATGAGATATGTGTATACAAAAGAATGTTTAATTTCCTTAGTAAATACAATAGATTATGTTCCAACCAACACAGATTTCTACCTGGATGATCAACAGAGAGTGCTACCACTGAATTGCTTAGTTTCAGTCACATCGCACTAGATAGGGGAGATTTTGTGGAGGCACTTTTCTTTGATCTCTCAAAAGCATTTGATACCGTAAACGTAAGTGTTGCTGTAGAGAAGTTAAAAAATCTTGGTTTTAGGGCTCAGTTCTCATTATGGCTGTCATCTTATTTACAATAAATACAACTGTTTCACATATTTAGCAAATATGATAGAATGATACTAGACAATTTAAAGCAGTTAAAAATGACAGACTTCTTCCAATTGCAGATGCTACACAGCTCGCGCAAATGAGACTGCCGGCAGTGCTGGAGACAATTACAATTGTCAAATTAAAAAAAAATGAATATTCGCATTCGCGAATGTCGGTGGCATATATTCGCATTAGCGATTGTTTAAAAACTGACATTCGTTACATCACTAATTTCTACCAAGTAATTTAAATGTTAAGATTATGTATAAAGAATACTGTGAGCACAGAAATGAAAATGGTTTCACTAAGTCAGCATGCTATGATGTTTTTAGAAAACAGTTTAATGCCAAAGGATATAAATTTAAGGAACCATTTATTGACACATGCAACAAGTGTGATGAGTTAATTTTAAAGAAAAGACATTTAACCAATAAACTGTTTCTGATATGCATGACTCTCACATCAAAGAGGCCCAAGAGGGTTATGATATGAAAAATCATGACAAAAATCTAGCGAAGTACTATGACAATAGAGTTCTATTCGTGTTTGATCTCAAACAGGTCCTTCCTGTACCTTACTTATTAAATATTGCATATTATAAGAGGTTTCTATCCATGTACAACATTACTATAAGAAACTGTTCAAATGACCAGGATTCTTCTTATTGCTCTATGTGGAGTGAGATAGATACAGGCAGAGGCTCTGATGAAGTTGTCTCGTGTGTTTTCAAAAAAAATTATGGATCTTCCAAACACTATTGAGTACATCACCACATACTCAAGGACAATTTTGCAAAACAACCTATAACTACTCATTTAATAGTTCGTCGCTTGGATGCAGAAGTAGCCTATGTCCATTTTTGCCTAATTTAATATTTTAGGTCCATTTGAAAGTAAAAGCATCATTACATTGGATGCAGAAGTATTGTATGTCCATCTTTACAACTAACGCTCATATCGATCAAAACTTGAACTAGCCTATGTTCCGTACCGTTGTCAGTTTTCATGCAGAATCAGTCTATGTAAGAGCGCCGCAACAAACCGATCGTATGTCCGTCGCTTAGCCGGACATAGACTAGTTCTGCATAAATTTACGTATATATATTGAGGACATAAACTTATTCGCGATTTAAGATAGCTCAATAAGAATTTAAATTATGTTTAATCAAAAATCATTGGAGCTGAACTCACGAAGTACAAAAATACTTCAGTTGCTTGAAGTGAAGAAGAACCAGTGTGCAGGTAAGACAAAAATTTATTGTTCATGTGATTTTCTATTTCCTATTTTTATTTTATTATGTCAAATAGTAGCTGTTTATTCAGTGGCACTGTTAATATTAACCAAATATTAGGGTAAAGTCACTCATTATTATATACTACCCTAGACAAATGTCATATTGGATTTGGCTATAATATTTTATTTAAATGGAAATTTTGAATAAATTATTTTTAGATTAGATTATATGCATGAACCTGAGACTACGCCAAAAATTATGATTTTTTATCTAATAAAATTATATTACTGATAAAAATGAGAGATTATTTAAAAAATGCTATTTTATTTATTATTATTAATTACCCTATAGTGAGTAGGCCTAAAGTTTGTTTCTCAATAAAAATGTTTTAGATAATAGTAACTATTATGGCAATAAACAAATTATTGTTGTGTCAGATAAAATGTTAACTTCAGAGTCCAACGAGAAACTTGAAGCACGGTTTTTTGAAGAAAGTCTTAACAATTTATCGATTTTGTCCATCGAAAGTAGGAGAGAGGTTCTGTCAAACTCATTTGAGGTTGAGGGTTGAGGCTATCTTCGGTTTCCGTGATTGGCTTTTGTGGAGAGAAGTTGTATTATAATAGTTCTGTTCCTATCCTTATAAACTTTAATTTAATTTTTAGTTGTATATAAATAATTTTTATTGTTTATAATCAATTGAAAAAAAAAGGTTTAAAGAGGTTTAACCTTTCAGTGCTAACGCATGGTCTCACAGACGGAGCTAACCTATTCATACCGATAATTAACGATCCGTTCCGATATTCGCGCTAGGTCATTCAATAGCTTCATATTTTGCCTAACCGTTGTTAGTATTAAAATATTGTTGAATGTAGATACACGGTTCGTTCGTTACACACGATTTCGGTCTCAGAGACGGATGTTAGCTTTTGCGGCTGTACTAAAGGTAAGGATTGTAACTTTTAGCGTTGTATTTTTAGTGAATAAGATATTTTTTTACTTTTTAGAAATAGAAATGAACTACGAGGAGGAGCAAAAATATTTGCAGAGACTTCTAGAGGACGTTGATAGTAATAATGAATTGGAATGCAACGATTCTTCGGATAGTTCTGAAGAAGACGAAGTTGAAATACAAAATCTCGATACAGAGAGTGAACAGGATATATCAGAAGCAGAAAATGATATATTTCATGAGGCAGAAGCAGAAAATATTTGCCGGCGAATTCCTATTTTTTTTGGTAAGGATAAAAAAACTAAATGGCGAAAGCATGTTGGTAATAAGCGAGTGCGTACAAGAGCAGACAATTTACTGAGACATTTACCAGGAGTAAAGGGGGATGCTAAGAAGAAATTAATCTTTAGTGATATTTGGGGATCTTTTATAACAGACCAGATGTTGGAACTTATTGTAATAAATACAAATATAAATATTGAACTACATGCTGATCCTTTGAATAGAACCTACAGAAAGACGGATATACTAGAAATAAAAGCACTTATAGGCCTGTTGTACATAGCAGGAAAGTTCAAGAATAACCATCTCAATGCTCGCGACATGTTTAGAAAAAACGGTACTTCCTTAGAAATATTTCGCCTTACAATGTCATACGAGCGATTCAAATTTTTATTGGCATTTATTCGCTTTGATAATAAACAAACTCGTGCAGAGAGACAAAAAATAGATAAATTAGCTCCTATTCGAAACTTTTTTGAAGACTTCAACACCAATTTGCCAAAACACTACACCATGTCACACTATTGTACAGTTGATGAAAAATTAGAAGCTTTTAGAGGACGCTGTGGGTTCAAAGTTTATATGCCAAAAAAACCAAATAGGTACGGTATAAAAATATACGCCTTGACTGATGCTAAATTAGCTTATACCTCAAATTTAGAAATTTATGTTGGTCAGCAACCACAGGGACCCTACCAGCAAACCACAAAAACTTTGGATTTAGTAGTACGTTTGTGCAGACCTATCTGGGGTCCAAATAGAAATGTTACACTTGATAATTTTTTTACCAGTAAGCAGCTAGCTGATACATTATTGGCCAATCATCAGCTCACTATAATTGGAACTCTTCGAAGAAATAGACCAGAACTGCCTTTGGAATTTACGGCGCCTATAAATAGGCCTACTTCTACAAGTATGTTTGCATTTTAAGATAAATGCACTATTGTTTCGTATATTCCAAAACCGAAAAAAGTTGTGCTCCTGATGTCAACAATGCATTATGAAGATGATACGTTGGATCCCCAGACTGGTAAGCCTAACATAATAATTGATTACAACGCAACCAAGGGAGGAGTGGACACTATTGACAAGATGTGTGAAAGCTACAATTGTGCAAGATCGACTAATCGCTGGCCCATGGTGATATTTTATGCACTACTGAATATCGCCGGCATAAATTCATATACAATATACAAGTGTAATTCTGCTCGGAGAGCCCAACGCATACCACTTAGAAGAACATTTTTAGAGACAATGGGTATTCAATTGCTTGAACCACATGCCAGACGTAGAGCAATTGCACCAAATATGCCAAGGATGATAAGTATGCGACTCAGAGAAATGTTTGATATTACGTTGAATGTGCAAAATATTGCAAAATCTCATGGTCGTTGTTTTTACTGTGGAAGCCAGAAAAGTCGAAAAACAAAGTACAGTTGTTACTCGTGTAATAAATTTATGTACTTAGAACACATAAAGGGTATATGTGTGGAATGTTCAGAAAAAGATTGACTTTTTTTAAGTTTAAAGTTACCTCGTATTATTAGAATTTTTTAAGTGTGGTTATTATAAGTGGATAATGTAAGCTTTAGTTTAAAAGCAACTAAGCAAATTTTTTGTTTGTAGTAAGATTTTAGGGTTTTTTTTCCCACATTTTAGAATAGTAGCTTGTTTTTGTTAAGTAATTATTTTTGTCAAAATAAATGTTTATAAACATAATTTTTAAATAAAACTGTATTTATTTTAAATAAAAAAGTATTTAATAAGACCCTTAAAGTAATTAAATTTTAAAAATTGGTAAAATTTACAGTACTAGGGCATGTATAAATATACGGTCCCAGAGACGGACGTTAGCACTTACGTCAAAATAATTCACGTTAGCACTGAAAGGTTAATAATGGGGGATAGCACAGGGGGTTGGTCCTCCTAGTGTTGAGATGGTAATAAGTAAGAGAGATGATTCAGATATAGAATGCAATATAAATTTAGACAAAACATTTGTAGGAAATAATGACAATTCGGAGACCACTAATCAACATGAGAGTAAAGAAGACAAAAAACAGTATTCTTATCAGTATACCGACACTGGCCCATTTGAGGTCTATATGGAATCAAAAAACAATAACGTCGGAAATTATAGTTTTTTAAAGCTAGCAAAATATATACATGATAAGGAAATTGAGAATATACAAAAAATTAATAAAAAAGGTAAAAACCGAATTAGCGTTATTTTTAAGAAATGGGAATGTGCTAATAAATTTGTTTCAAATATAGAGATTAAAAATGATGGATATGAACTCTTTATTCCTGCTAATAAAGTAACTTGTAGGGGTGTAGTAAATAATGTTGATGCAAGTATTTCTGATGTTGAATTAATTAGTTGTTCGGGTACATCCTCAGTAAATATTAAAATTTTGGAGATAAGACGTTTTAAAAGAAAATCAAAATATGATTCAGGCAAATACATAAATACAGAGACAGTTGCTTTTACCTTTTCAGGAAAACAAATTCCAAAAGAGGTTTCTATATATGGAATTCGCTTTAGGGTAAAGCCATATATGATTCCGGTGGTTCAATGCTATCATTGTTTTCGTTTTGGCCATACAAAAAATCAATGCAGAGGGGATAAAAAATGTAAAAATTGTGCTGATAAAGCACATGAAGGTGAATGTATGATGAAATGTCTCCATTGTAGTAGTAATTTTCATGTAAGTACTTTTAAAGAGTGTCCTGAATATGTCAGACAACAGAATATTAAAGCTGTTATGTCATTAGATAATCTCTCTTATTTTGAGGTAAGTGAAAGGTATCCATATGTCTCCAATAAAAAGTTATCAAAAGAAAATACATTTAGAGTAAGCCAGGAAGAATTTCCACCTCTATCAAATCAGGTTAATATACCTGACATAATTCCAATTAATGAGTGATGGATAGAAAATATTCGAAGTAACCCAGAACAGTGGTTTAGCAAACAAACAGAAAATAGCGGGAACAAAAATAAAAGAAAAATTAACGAGTCATAAAACTTATGACAGAGAGCTTCGCAATCAGAATTTAATATCTTCAAATGGCAGATTTGAAGAGGGAACCTTCTCTGTTAGTTCTAAAATTCCTATCCCTGGATGTTCACGTACAGAACAACTAGAGAGGGAAACGGAAAAAATATTGAATGAAATACTAAAAAAACTGAATTGGAGACATAAGGAAGACCTAATCACCTACTTCAACAAGCTGATTACACATGAAACATCAACAAATAGAAAATTATTAGATCTAGATGGATCCCAAGAATCCATACATCCTACAATGGAACATAAAAAGTTTAAACAGTAATTATAATGGTTTAAAGATTTTTATACACGATTTTAACCCTAAAGTAATATTATTAAATGAAACATGGTTAAAAATAAATCTCATTTTTATTTAAGAGGGTATAAAATACATCGATTGGATAGATTAGATGGTTATGGTGGTATTGCTACTGCTGTTGATAATAGTTTGGATCATAAAGTAGTATATACTTATAACAATAATACAGTAGACTCCCTCTATAACGAGAACTGAAATGGCAGACTAATTACCTCGTTATAAGCGGATCTCGTTATATCCAACAACAATAATATTGTGCATACATATGAATATGTAGTTTTCTAAAACATTAACTTTCTATAGTGAAGCCATTCGGAGCAATATAAGATGCTAATAAATATTGTTTGAATGGCGTTTTTAAAACAAAGTTGTTTACTTTTATTGTCAATGAAATGCATTAAAACAAAAAAGAGTTGTTTACTTTTACTGTCAATGATATATGTTAAAACAAAAAATCTGTATTCTGTAAATATGTATAAAGCGTATAAAGTTATTTTGTCATTTTTGACTGCTTTAAATTGTCCAGTATTCTATCTATCATATTTTCTAAAGATGTGAAACAGTTTTATGCTTCTTCATTTGCGTTTTGTCCTTGGATAAAGTTTCTGACAACCTTTAAAACACTTTCCACATCTTGTCTATTAGGACCCATATTATTAGGTGTGAATGGTCAACCCAATACAATGACACTTGTGAATCATAAATTTTACATTTCCGACTAAGAATCATAAATTGTAAGAAGTTTATTGCGGGCGGCCCGCAGTTAAAAAGGGTATTTATTTATAGCTACGGCCGGGCCAAAACGTAAAAAACACGTTTTGCAATCTTATTTTCTCTCGTTATAAGCAAATTCACCTCGCTATAAAGGGTTATAGTTCAATAGAAATTTCACGGGACATCTAATGTACCTCGTTATAAGCGAAACCTCGTAATAACCGTGTTCGTTATAAAGGGAGTATACTGTAATAGTAAAATTCAAATTTTAGCACTCAAAATAATTGATTGGGACATTACAATTATTAATATTTATATTCATCCTGGGGCAAAAATAGATTTAAATGGATGGGTTGGGCGAATAGAAAAAATCAGAGGCAATAAAATTATAATGGGTGATCTGAATGCACATAATGCACTTTGGGGAAGTCAGGTAACTACTAATGCTAATGGAAGAATAATTGCTGACTCTCTAGAGGATTTGGATCTAGTTTGTTGCAATGATGGAAGATCCACACGGATTACACTCCCAGGTCAGAATGCTTCAGCAGTAGATCTAACACTAATCTCCTCGGAAATAGCGAACAGATGTCAATGGGATGTGTTAGAGGACTCGGGTGGTAGTGATCATTTCCCAACGATGTGTAAAATCCAGACACAAATTCAACATACATCTATCCAAAAAAGTTACAAAAGAAACATTAAAAATGCCAATTGGGAAAAATACTGTTCAAAAATAGAAGAACTAATGAAAAGTGGGTGTAAAGAATATAGCACCTTTACGCAAATTATGGAGAAGGTGAGTGATGAAGAAATACCCTTTTTGGAAACAAAAAAGCACACAGGAAAAAAGAAAAGTCCTCCATGGTGGGACACCGAATGCTCAAATTTAATTAAAATGAGGAAAGAAAAAATCAAAAAATACAAAGAAGATGCAAGTACAGATAATTATATAGAAATCAAAAAAATCTTTGCCTATAGTAAAAAAATATTTAAAAATAAAAATAGAAATAGTTTTAGATGCTTTTGTAATGGACTAAACAGGGACACTCCTCTAGCAGAAATATGGCGAACTGTTAAACAGTTCTCCACATATCAAAATGCAATAATTCCTGCCAAACTTCCCAGCAAACACATAGCTTTGGATATATTAAATAAATTGGGAATTGATATAACAGATCCAGAATTTACTGTTATCCAATCCAATGACAACGTGGAGGACATTTCTAGAGAGGAAATAATCAGTGTCATTAAAAAAAGGATAAGGCTACTGGCTTAGATCTAATAACATATAGTATGATTGGCAGACTTCCTCGGGTAGCATTAGAATCACTGTCAATAATATTTAATCAAATAATGAACAGAAAAGTTGGATTTCCACAAGAATGGAAAAACACTCTTGTTATTCCTTTCTTAAAACCCTATAAAGATCCATTATGTGCAGACAACTATAGAAATATTGCCCTAGAGTCATGTGTGGGCAAAATACTCCAAAATATAATTAAATTAAGAATTGAACAAATAATTGAAAAAAATTGTATATTGAATCCAAAACAGTTAGGATTTAGAAGAAATAAAGGGTGTAACGATAATTTAGCTTTAACAATAAATTATATTAGAACAGGATTTAGTAAAAATTTAAATACAATCGCAATTTAGTAGGGATATTAGTAGGATAAGTAGGATAGTAGGATGGTAACAGGCTAGCTGGTAACAGTTACCAGCTGAAGTCCGTTTGAAGAGGTTTACTCTCCGGACACCGGAACTCACTTAAGCATGGGTGTATGTTACCTGAAGTAAAATTTAATTAAAATATTAAACATCATATAATATTATCAACATCATGTACAATCTTTGGTAACACATTACCTTTTAAAGGGTTTTTACCCAAATATTTTGGTGGCTCAGGCATGGTAACCTGTATTTTAACCTGATGATGGAACAGTTGTTCCGAAAACGTTCGTGTTTTTAATGTTGCCCTTTTAAGGGTTTTTATAAAATAAAATCTACCCACATACAAAGACTAACCTCTTTTTGTTATACGTGGTATACAGCCAGCTGCAGGAATTATTTTCCTTGTGGATTTTGATTTTATATATAAAGCTATCTCTGTGTGCATTGAGAAGGGGATCATGAAAGCAGTTATCTTTGCGGATTCAAAAAGTGCTTTATCCAAAATTTCCAGTCTCAAATGGGATCAAATGGATTACGTAACCATAATGACCAAAAACCTATTGGTAGAAGCTAATAATATGGGATTCTCGATAGGAATTGAATGGGTACCTGGACATCAGGGGATTAAAGGTAATGAGGTAGCTGATAGGCTGGCGAATATTGGGAGAGAATTAAGAGTACCATATAATATAAAAAATGTTAGTACAGATATCTTTTGCGTTACAAAAAAAGACATTTTAACACAATTCTACAATGAATGGCATTCCCAAATTAAACATAAAGATCCAAACTATTGCAGATTGCAGTGTGATTTCCCCATAAAACCATGGTATGCCAAATGTGGGTATATGGGCAGAAATACCATAACAAATATTAATCGTTTACGTAGTGGACATTGCAAAACTCCTTGCTATCTCTACAAAATAGGTAAAACGGAAACACCGATATGTGAATGCGGAACCATTGGAACAGTGATCCATATCTTCTTTGAATGTCCCATAAACAAACACAAAAATATGGATCTGTATTTAGAACTAATAAAAGCAGGAATAGATCCCAATATCTTTACATAGTATTCTATATAAACCCTCTGAGAAAGTTATAAAAATAATTATTAAATTCATCAAATTTTTTCAAATCGATATATAAATTTTTTTTTATACTTGTCAAAATAACAAAATAAATCTAGAAAATATGGAAATATCCTAACATACA
The DNA here is from genome assembly GCF_040954645.1 of Diabrotica undecimpunctata. NCBI lineage: Eukaryota > Metazoa > Arthropoda > Insecta > Coleoptera > Chrysomelidae > Diabrotica > Diabrotica undecimpunctata. The sequence goes on along the minus strand of NW_027311938.1, from coordinate 207,935 downwards.
AAAATGTACGTCCTTAAAATCCTTAATCCTAACCGAAGGTAGCATTACCCATATACCTAATGTGACAATGTTTGGAAGCTACCCCCAAACGAGAAAAGTCTAATCTAACCTTAAATGAAGAAGATAAACAAATGGAAATCTAATCTTTCAGTATCACTCAGTTGTCAATTAGCAGTAAACAGTAACCTTAAATAAAGAAGATAAACAAATGGAAAAGCTGATCTTTCAGTATCACCCAGTTGTCAATTAGCAGTAAACAGTAACCTTAAATGAAGAAAATAAACAAATGGAAAAGCTGATCTTTCAGTATCACCCAGTTGTCAATTAGCAGTAAAAAGTAACCTTAAATGAAGAAGATAAACAAATGAAAAAGCTGATCTTTCAGTATCACTCAGTTGTCAATTAGCAGTAAAGTAAACAGAAGTAGAAATTTATCCCTGGTTGTGCATTGCCTAGAGCAAGACGAGCATAACCTTACATGTACTGGGTAAATGATTATATAATCGAAACCCAAAAACAAACGAAGAAGAAGAAGAGTCCAACGATGACGTTTCCATTCCAAAATATGGGAATTTTTGGGAAACTTCAAGATACTTTAATTCCAATTCATTTAATCAGACACCGACAAAACCATTCCGAGAAATATTTTTTAACGAACCAAACCACACTGAAGAAGCTAATAGTTTCACACCCAGTGAGCATCACAAAACATGGCCAAAAAAACTGTTCAACCAATCTTGTGATTCCAAACCTAGCAGATCTGTCAAATTGGTTAACACGAATGTGTTGGAAAATTATTTGGACATGTCATCCTCTGAGTCTGATCCTTATGCTTCCGTTAACGATGAAAATGATCCCGAATTTGTTTTATTGGATCAGGAACCTGATCAAGAAGAAGTATCAATAAGAAAGTCACGCAAAAGAAAAAGAAACCCGATTTCCTGGAGAAGAAATATAATAAAGACATCTCGAAATAGCGGAAAGGAATACAACTCTTGGAAAAATAAACTTCAACCATCCCGGAAAATGAAAGATCCATGTCATTGTAGAATGAAATGTAGCGAAAAGATTCCTGAAGAAGAAATGCAATCTATATTTGGTCGTTACTGGAATCTTGGAGACATCAACAGACAACGAGATTTCATTTCAAAATTAGTGCAAAGAAAAAATAAAGAAAGAACAAGAATTATTGGAGAAAAAAATTGGAGAAGACCAAGCAGGGTTCACAGTAGGAAAATCATGCCTAGATCATACGTACACATTAGAACAACTGATAGAGAAGAAAATGGCAAAAGGTAGACCGGTCCATCTGGCCTTTGTTGATCTAAAGAAAGCATATGACTCAGAGTCACATAGACAAGACACATAGACACATAGAGTCAAATTATGGGAAGCAATGAATGATCTCGGAATCCGACAAACACTAATAAAAGCAGTTAAAGCACTATACAAAGAAAACAAAGTAGCTATTAAATGTGGAAATAAAGCCTACAATCCATTTAAGACGACAAAAGGACTTCTACAAGGCTGTGCTACGTCCCCTACTCTGTTTAAAATATTCTTGGAAAAGACACTCAAACCATGGAGGAGAAAGTGCGAAGGAATGGACTTACCAGTAAGAGACGAATACCTATACACCTTAAGTTTTGCCGACGATCAAGTAGTCATCGCAAGAGATGAAGATCTCAGCTTTATGCTCAGAAAACTAGAAGAAGAATATAAAAACAACGGAATGAAAATAAACTTAGAGAAAACCGAATACCTAACAACAGAAAACAAGAATATGAGAAACCTAGAGATAGACGAGGGAAGACAAATAAATGGAACAGATAAATTCAAGTATTTAGGAACCATAATATCGAACCAGGGAACAACAGAAGAAGATATAAACAACAGACTGAGACAAACAAGAAACTGTATAAGACAACTAAACTCAGTGTTGTGGGATAAGAACATTACGATAAAGACAAAAAAGAGAATATATAATACCCTGACAAGAAGTATCCTGACATATCGGTCCGAAAACTGGACAATAAACAAGAGAAATAGAGGTAGAATAAGAGCAGTAGAAATGGAGTTCCTGAGGAGAAGCTGTAGACTTACAAAAAGAGACAGAATTGAAAACGCAGAGATTAAGCGGAGAATGGGAGTGCAATCAGACATAATCGACTATATAGAGGAGAAGAGACTATCCTGGTACGGCCACGTCAGAAGAGCGGACAGAGGACGCTGGATAAACAAAATCACAGAATGGAGCCCGATTGGAAGAAGAAAGAGAGGAAGACCCCGACGGTCATTCAGAGATGAAATCGACGAGGCTATGGAGAAAAGAACCCTGCAAGATGGAGACTGGAATGACAGGGAAAATTGGAGAAAACGGTTGAGTGAAGGAAGACAGTGAAAACTGTGGAAATCCTTAGTAGTAGTAGTACAAGAATTAGCCGAAAGAAGATAAATATTGCTGCAGAGAAAAATGAAGAATCGACTTCTCCAAACCAACATAGTAGAAGAACATTCACGTTTGATTATTATTTCATAAAGGACAACATCAAAGTACCTGTGTGTAAGATTTTCTTTTTAAATACTCTTTGTATAAGTGCCCAGGTTGTTAAAACTGTACTTAATAAAACTTGTTCCATTGGTACGATTTCCGAAGACAGAAGAGGAAAGGCCTGCAAAAAGTCCTTACACAACGAATCTGTCAAAGAATCCGTTCGAGAACATATAAATTCCTTTGCAATTCTGCAATTCTATTGCAGAAAAAACACAACACGTTTGTATTTACCTGCATCTCTTAATATATCCAGAATGTATTCTTTATACAAGGAATACTGTTCCGATATGAACATTACTGAAGTAGCAACGGAAAGTATATACAGTGCTGTCTTTAATTCAGTTTTTAATATGTCATTCTTTCAGCCAAAGAAAGACTTGTGCGATATTTGCCATGGATTCGAACAATCGTCTACTGAAGAGAAATTAGCAGCTGAAGAAATATATCAACTGCACTTGAAAAACAAGAATTTAGCCAGAGAATTTAAGGATGCAGAAAAAAAAAGAGCTGAGGAGAATCAACAGACTTGTTGAGTAGTTTTTGATTATAACAAATACTTCAGGTACCAAAGTCGGAAGTTGGATTAGCGTATTATAAGCTAAAATTGTCAACTTATAACTTTACTATTTTCAATATGGGTAATAAAGAATGCAACTGTTATATGTGGTATGAAACCATAGGCAAGAGAGGCTCTTGTGAAATAGGTAGTTGCCTTTTGAATTTTATAAAGCATAATATTGAACACGGTAGAAATGAGTTTTCATTTTTTTCTGACAATTGTGCCGGACAAAATAGAAATAAATACTTATTTTCATTATACAATTACATTTCTCAATTATATAAAGTAAAAATTTGTCATAGCTTTCTGGAACGAGGGCACACACAAAATGAGGGAGACAGTATTCATAGTGTGATTGAAAGAGCATCACGTAATATTCCAGTCTATTCTCCTCATCAATGGTACACAATTATCAGAACTGCAAAGAGAAACAACCCGTATAACGTCGTTGAATTAGACCAAGAAAATATATTTGATCTAAAAGAACTTCTAGCAAAAACATCTATTAATTGGGAAAAGGATGAATCTAATCAGAAAGTTTACTGGAACAAATTACGAATTCTACAAGCCCGGCCTGATTATCCAAATATGTGTTTTTTTAAATACAATTTTGAAGACATTGAATTTAAAAAAATTAATCTGGTCAAAAAGGGTAGAAAGACACTTCAAATTAATATTGAAGATATTGAACTGAAGCCAAACTATACGAGGCAAAATCCATTAACGAAAAAGAAATACGACCATTTGCAATTTCTTTGCCAGAAGAAAGTTATTTCATGTCGATATCATGATTTTTTTAAAAACCTACCTTATGATGAAAAACGAACAGGGGAAGAAGATTCAGATATTGATGTTTAAATATTCATAATTGTTTAGTTTTAGTTCCTAATTTTGAGTTAAATTTATTTGTTTTATTTTCTATTTTATTCCATCTGTTTGATTTTTTAAGTAGTAATATTTTCTGTCTTTTTTTAACACGGCCCAGTTGTTAATAATTTCAGAAACTTATTTGTTAAACCTGAAAGCCGACAATATACGATTTATAAGTAAGTACACTGTTTGTGTTAAAATAATTTATACCTATACCTACTACATGATTAGATTATTGATATTATGGATTGATCAGAACTAGCCTAAGTACTTCCATGTAAGTATATTCTATGTCCAAATTTGGACATAGACTACATCAGTTGAGACTTTACTAGTCTATGTCCAGCTTTTTTTTAGAACGTGGCCTTTATCGTTAAAGCAATGAACTGTAGGGAAAGTAGCTTTTTAAACATTGTTATACAATTTTCTGATAAAAGAATTTTATAATATTTTGAGAAAAAAAAAAACAAAAAAAAATGCTCTCCTCTAAAATTAACATTTTGTGACTTAGGCTACTTCTGCATCCAAGCGACGAGTTATCTTAATAAAAGCTGCTATAAGTCTGAATTGTTGTTATTATCAAGATGTTTTTCAAATTATTTCACATATTTTTTACATAGAAATCGAAAATAAATTCAAAACTGCAGAAACACTTGTAATAAACCCTTTAATATAACCAATTCTTACTTGAAAATTACTGTTAATTTTAATATTTATCTATAAAAAATAGCATTAACAAAAAAGAGTTATGAGGAATGACTTCCCTATATAGTTATGTGGTGATTTGAGTCCTGTGGCAGATGACAAAACATGATGTATTTTACATCACTTACAAAAAAAATGATTAGTAAATTTAAATAACATTGTTATTGCTTGATATTTTGTATTCAGTTAGTCAAAGAACAGCTGCATAGTTAAATATAAAATTTGCTATGAGTAACTTAACTGATTTTTAGAACCCTGCTAAACTTTAAAATTGCTCTCCAGAAAAGTTGATGAAACATGACATCAGCTTATATCATCTACTAACAGATCTATTCCTCTTGTAACTTAGTAACTTGTATCATAGTTTATAAAGTTAAAAAATAAATATTAATTTAACAACATTTAAAGGGTTTTTACCCATGTACTTGGTGGCTTCAAACATGTACACCCAGTAAGTATTAACCACACTTTTTGTAATAACCTTGGTCACAATTTTAAATTTCATGTTTGATTAAATTAAAGTGGTCAATCTTTTTAGGATAGCACTGATGATGGAACATGATGGACATGTTAAAAGAATGCCAGAGTACAGATGGCCTAGAAGAGTACTGGAATGGATCTCTCCTGAAAGAAGAAAGAGAGGACGACCACAGAAAAGTTGGCGCAACACATGGTATATATATAGAACCTACAAGAATTTAGTTTCCTTATGGATTTGAATCATTAAGTGACTTGTTCCTGAGTTCCTGATCATCATCATCATCATTTAATCTTCGCTTATCCACTGCTGGACATAGATCTCCCTCATAATTTTCCATCTATTTCGATCTTGTGCCTCTTGCATCCAATTCCTATGACAACGTTTTAGATCGTCAGTCCAACGTGTTGGTGGACGACCTCTGCTTCGGTAGGCATCATCTCTTGGTCTCCATTCCAGTATCCGCTTTGTCCATCTATTATCTGTCATTCGAGCCACGTGACCTGCCCAGTTCCATTTCAGTGTTGCTACTCTCTCTACTGCATCAGCCACTCCTGTTCTTTGTCGTAGCTGGCGATTTGGGATCTTGTCTCGTAGTGAAACGCCCAACATAGCACGCTCCATCGCCCTTTGACACACACGGATCTTTTGAACTGTTCTCCTTGTCATGGTCAACGTTTCGGCACCGTAAGTTAACACTGGCAAAACACACTGATTAAACGTTTTTCTTTTAAGGCATATTGGTATATCAGACGATTTGAAAATATGGTTCAGCTTGCCGAAGGCTGCCCAAGTCAGTCTTATACGACGGAGAAGCTCAACGGTTTGGTTATCTTTTCCTATGCGAATCTCATGACCTAGGTATTTATAGGCCATTACCTGGTCTATGGATCTTGTTCCTACGCATATATCTTCGCTGACTACAAGATTTGTCATCATCTGGGTTTTAGATATATTTATTTTCAATCACCCTTCTAGCGAGGAAAGGTAGAGCTGATTTAAAAGTTCTTTGGCCTCATCTATCCTATCAGCTATTAGTACAATATCATCTGCAAACCTTAGATGGCTAAGCTTTTCTCCGTTTATGTTTATGCCCTTGTCGGTCAGTTTTGCCCTTTTACATATATATTCCAAAAGCGTAGTGAACAGTTTCGGCGATATGGTGTCCCCCTGGCGTACTCCACGTTGTATCGGGAATTTCTGGGTTTGACGATCACCCACTCTAACACTGGCTGTTGCGTTTTGGTATATATGTTTAATTATATTTATATACCGATAGTCAATTCGGCATTCTGTCAAGGCTTCCAACATTTTTTGTTGATTTACGGTGTCGAATGCCTTTTCATAGTCGACAAATATTAAAGCTAGTGGTTTATTATATTCAGTGCATTTTTCTATAAGATTTTTTATTACCAGTAGGTGATCGTTTGTTCCATAGCCTTTTCTAAAACCCGCCTGTTCTATGGGCTGATAAAATTCCAATTTATTTTCTAGTCGTTTCGTAATTATTTCTGTAAATAGTTTATAAATATGTGATTCTATGGGCTGATAAAATTCCAATTTATTTTCTAGTCGTTTCGTAATTATTTTTGTAAATAGTTTATAAATATGTGAAAGTAGACTTATGGGCCTGTAATTCCTAAGGTCGGTAGCATCCCCTGATAATTTCTGCGTTATACCACTGGGTTGGTGTTATTGCTTCCTGCAAACATCTAGTGAATAGTTTGGCAAGGACCTGCCATAATCTTTTTCCAGCCACCTTCAAGGCATCTGCCACTATTTCATCGCCTCCGGGGGACTTATTGTTTTTCATTTCTTGCACTGACCTTCGAACTTCGTTGGGTGTTACGTCCGGTAAAATTTCAGATCCCTGATTGATTATCTTTGGTAATGATCCACTCCAGTTACATTGCTGTTCTTTGTATAGTTGTCTATAAAAACTCTCTATCGTATTCATAATTTGAATTCTATCCTCAATGATTTGCCCCTGTTCATTTCTTAATTTGTGGACGTTTTTTCTTCCAATGGACATGCTCTGTCTGAGTACTTTCAAGCTTTTGTTTTCTTCTATTACTCTAGTTATTTCCATCGTATTGTATCGTCTCAGATCTTTTCTAACTTCCTTTTTAATTGTCTTATTCAAAATTCTTAGTTCATTTTGGTTATGATCCTGATTTTCCCTAAGTTTTCTTCTTTCCTCTAGAAGATGTTTTGTGTTGTGGCTTAATTTTTTGTTATTATTTTCAGGACGAGGACAGTATTTCTTTTCAGCTTCTTTCAATATTTGAGTAATATTATTGTTCATTTCATTGATGCTGATATTCTCTAAGTCGTGTGTATCCAAACTAGTCTTAATATTTTCTTCGTAAAGTGTTATATCTTCTGGGAACAGCCACCTTCCACTTTTCTTTTTGAGGATCATTTTTGTTCTTTCAACTTCAGTGTTAAAAGTGGTTTTTGCTCTAACTAGTCTATGGTCGCTCCCTGTTGAAAATTTATTCAATACTGTTACATCCTGAACAATATCTTTCCGATTTGATATTATGAAATCAATCTCATTTTTTGTTCTTTGGTTAGGACTCTTCCATGTCCACTTACGTTGGGGTTTCTTTCCGAAGAATGAGTTCATCACAAAGAGATTTTCCTGATGTAAGAAGTCAAGAAGCCTGTTACCTCTCTCATTTCTCTCACCAAATCCAAAGTTTCCCATAGCAGATTCTGCATCATCTTGTTTGAATTCCAATTTGGCGTTAAAATCTCCAATTATCAATGTGTAATGTGTTTTTGAAGTTTGTATAGCTGCTCTGATATCTTCATAAAATTGGTCAACTTCCTCATCCGGGTGACTCGTAGTTGGTGCGTAAGCCTGTATAATTTTAAGTTTGTATCTTGGGTTTAATTTAAAAATAAGATAAATGATTCTGGTACATATACTTTTTATTGTGATTATGTTTGGTACCCATTTTTTATGGAGTAAAAAACTTACTCCTCCAACAGATGAATCTTCGTTTCCTCTGAAATGGAACATATTTCCAGACTTAAGTATTATTTGATCTTCTTTTCGACGTCGAACTTCACTTATACCGATTATATCCCATTTTATGTGTTGTAGTTCATTCTCCAGTTCTATCATTGATGCTTCTGTTGATAAAGTTTGTACATTGTAGGCACATATATGCATTTGTCGTTTGTTTTGGTGGCCTGATCTCTTCCGGTGATTCTTAGCACCCTCTGCTCCAACACTATTCTGACCGCCACCTTGGTCAGGGAAATTGGAACCGCCGGGGACTGAGGGCAGTACACTTGATGTATCCATCATGAGGGGAAATTTGGCCTTGAAACGCCGCGCTGGCCAAGCGTGTTGGCGAGTTTTAGAGTTGTAGTAGAAGGAAATATAGTGACCCGTCTGCCTTCGGAAACCTAATCGCCATTCGGGGTCGGAAGAAACAAGAGTTAGCCAAGAGAGGCTGATAGGAAAGATTAAAGACATTTCACTCAAGACAAGTTGAAAAAGAGTAAAATGTGAAGGCCCTTATGATCCGCCAGGTGCGTTTCATAAGCGTATGAGTATTTATTCACTTTGTGTTCCCGCTCATACCTCGGGGTGTTGACTACAGACTGTATGGCTCGTCCAGCATGCCATAGCATGAAGAATAGGGTCCACGCCATTTTTCCAAAGTTGACACCCCACTCCATGGCCTGACAATAGTTCCTGATAAATTTGACATAATTGTTCAAACTGCAAAAGAGGTCAGCATGACTACAGTTGAGGACGAAACATCGAGGGCGCAATATTTATATATATATATATATATATATATATATATATATATATATATATATATATATATATATATATATATATATTGTAGCATTTTATTTTGAAGTCCCCTCGTATATGTGTTAATTGAAATCCCCTTACATATGCATTAGAATAACGAAGAATTTTTTCAATGTTTCTTAGCTCGTATCCTTCAATTTAAAACCCAAATAATCTTTTTCGTTCTTTTTTTAGGTCGCCGCCGTGGATAATAAATCGTTTTATTGTTTATTTATGTCACAGGCGCAAATTCTTCGATATTTCGTTGTTCGAACCGCCCGATATTGCGTTTTCAAATTAATTTACGTCTTAATTTCCGTTGTGTTTAGTTTATACGCTAAGTGCTTTGTTTGTTCCAACTTATGCGAGCAATTTTTAAAAATAATTTCGTCACTTTCGTTGGAGCCACGGTGATCTCCAGTGGTTCAGCGTCAAGTCCAAATTCAAATGAATTTGTAGTTTTCTGTTTTAGTCCCTTTTCAGGGAAATCTTCGTATTACGTTATGGAAATCAATTTTAGTAGCAGTTAATCGTCTAATTAAGAGGCAGAGTCATAAGTTTTGTGCTCAGTGCCGGCTTCGGCCTCAAATGGTCGATCCAATGTATAGTGTGAGATCCAGTTCCTTTTGTTCGTGTGTTCGTGTCCAGGATTCAACTCCATCCACGTCAGATTTTCTTTCCTGAGCATAGAAATGTTTTTTTTTTTGGTCCTGTTGCAGTTTCAGTCCAGAGATGTAACAAGTTTTTTTTTGAAAGTTAGGTGCGAAATAGTGAAATACAGGTAACATTTTTTTTGTGTAAATTTAAAGTAAAGCAGACATTTTTTAAATAAACGTAATGATTTGCTTTCATTAAAATTTAAAAGTATTTGTAACATTTAAAGTAGTAAATTTTATGGTTTGACTTCAGCTGTCAATTTATTTGTTCAGTCTTTTTAAATTTAATGTTAATTTATGACAGCCCGTTTTAGCATTTTTGATTTGTTTTGTTTTCTTTAAAAGTAAGGTTAGCTTACATGTGAATTTTGTAAGTTTTTGTAGTATCTTCAACTCCTGGAAATTGTAAACAGATGACACATGTAAGTTTTTTTTGGATTTTTGTATTTTGCAGCTATGATTATTATATTTTTGTATTGTCTATGTTTTGTAACTGTTTGTGGTGACACAAAAATAAATGTTAAATTTTTTTTGTTAACATTTTGTTTATTTTTTTTTCTAACCTTTTTTATTGAGTTTAATTTGAAAAAGATATATTTTTTTATGTTTAATAATTATATCTCCAGTTGCAACTAGCTGGTTGTAATAGGTATAATTAGGCACCTCAAGTGGCGCCCTATATTAAATTTCTTGAGGTGTTTCCTGTTTCGTTTTGTTTTTGTTTGTCCCAAGAGATTTATGACCATTTATTTCATTTTTCTGTAGTTGCCCCAATTCAAACCCCCTTGTCTTTTACTTATCCACGACCACTAGCGTTTATTTTGCTTACCCTATCTTCGCCCCAAGAATTTCTATCCCCCATCTTCTACCCCTGGTATTAATGCCTATATATGGTAGGAAAAATATTATCGTTACAAAAATGGCGCCCCCCAACGTGTGGCATTTTTTAGATTTGGGTCCCTTTTCCCAAAGCCAGATATCTTTTTCAATTCTTCCCCGAGTTTTTCTGCCATTTATATGAAACCCCGTCTTTCAGATAGTGTCCCGGTGTCCCACAAACAGTTTATGTATTTGTATTATTATTGTATTTTGTATCAACATATGTATTGTTGTTTTTCTATGTAAGGTACTGGAAATTTTTGTATATGTATTTATGTGTATTGGTAAATGAAAGCAAATATTTTGAGATTGAATATTTAAGTATAAATTTTAAACGGAGTATTGATATTGATTTGATTTTTAAAAGTTGATAAACAGTAACAAATAATACCGTTATTGTTGCATTTATTTTTAATTGATTTGACATTCTTTACAGAATAATCGGTTTTTGTAATTTTGTTTGTTCAGTCATTTTGAGTAGATGTTTGGTTTGTATTGTTCGAGTGACTTTTCTTTGAGCTAATGTGTATAGTTGAGTTATGCCCTTTGTCCCTTGTTTTTAATTGTTTTCTTCTAGGCCCTCTCTGACGGCGTTTATGTTATGCCACGGGTAAGTAGGAGATTGTGAAAGAGAAGTAGTTTCCAGTGTCCCATTTTGTTCCCTAATTAACCCTCTTTGACGGTGTTTTTGTAATGCCACGGGTTAATAGGAGATTGTGTTCCCCTGTGTTCCCCTTTGTTTGTGAACGAGAAGTAGAGATTGTTTTTTGTGTTTCCTGTCTTGTATCTGAATGACCACAAGTGTATATTTGTGATCAAGAGATGCTGTTTAGCTTCGCCTAAGAGCAGTCTCAGTTAGTTTTCAGAACAAGAGCAAGGTGTTTTATTTTGTGTAGCTCACTCAAAAGTCAAGTTTTCAATATTATTAGTTGTTTTGTCCCCCCTGTATGTGTAGTTTATCGAGTCTGTTGTTTTGTATCCCCCTGTATCTGTAGTTAATTGAGTTTGTTTGTTTTAAACCATTTTTTTAGTTGCATTGTGTATTTGCTTTCACCCAAACATTGTTTTAATATTTTTGTATCCCCCTGTATGTGTATTTCATTGAGTCGGTTTGTTTTGAACCATGTTTAGCTTACATGTGAATTTTGTAAGTTTTTGTAGTATCTTCAACTCCTGGAAATTGTAAACAGATGACACATGTAAGTTTTTTTTGGATTTTTGTATTTTGCAGCTATGATTATTATATTTTTGTATTGTCTATGTTTTGTAACTGTTTGTGGTGACACAAAAATAAATGTTAAATTTTGTTTGTTAACATTTTGTTTATTTTTTTTCTAACCTTTTTTATTGAGTTTAATTTGAAAAAGATATATTTTTTTATGTTTAATAATTATATCTCCAGTTGCAACTAGCTGGTTGTAATAGGTATAATTAGGCACCTCAAGTGGCGCCCTATATTAAATTTCTTGAGGTGTTTCCTGTTTCGTTTTGTTTTTGTTTGTCCCAAGAGATTTATGACCATTTATTTCATTTTTCTGTAGTTGCCCCAATTCAAACCCCCTTGTCTTTTACTTATCCACGACCCCAGCTCTCCTGCCAAAACCTGAGTGCCCGTTCGCACAAGTAGCGTTTATTTTGCTTACCCTATCTTCGCCCCAAGAATTTCTATCCCCCATCTTCTACCCCTAAAAGTAATACCCCTATGGTAGGCAAAATATTATCGTTACAATATATATATATATATATAAATATATATATATATATATATATATATATATATATATATATATATATATATTGTTATGTTTCTTCTTTCCCAACCAAAGAAAAATAAATAAAAAAATCCATCAAAATAAAATTTTAAGATATCAATATAAACAAATTGTATATAGTAATTTAAGATAAGATTTAGTGTAGATAAGAATAGAAATTTCGTTTTTTCCGTTTCAAACAAAATTATCAAAAATCTTTTGTTTAGAATTAGAAGACATTTTACCTGTAAGTTAATCTTTTCATTGTTTGTATAGTCGAGTATTAAATGACCATATTCTAATCTTTTGAAATATGTATAAATGGTGTATTGACAAAACCAATTTTAAAGTAAGCTATTTAGTTTTTCTCTGAAACCGAAATTAGGCTTTTCCAAAATCATGGTAAACACAATTTGAGCTTTTGATTGGACGGTCGTTTTTAAATGGGAATTTGTGAGCCGATCATGAGACCGGAGAATTTAGTGATATTTTGGTCATCGAGAGGAAAGAGTCGTTTGTCTCAAGATAGGGTGTGGTTCGTGAGTTTGGATACCGGCGTAACGAAAAGAAGTGAATAGTTTGCAGAAGGAGATAACAAGTAGATTAAAAGAGGTCCTTGTATCTACCGTGGGCATTTTATAAAGTATATGTGAAAGTATTCTTACGGCATCAAGTTGACAAAAGGAAGTCCTGGTGTCATAAATAAGTAGCTGAGTTTGGAGAAGTGAATCAGATGTTTTTTGTGTAGTCTGCAGGAGGTTTGCAGAGACGTTAGGAAGGAGCCGAGGTGCCAAAGAGGAGAGATCACATCGTTGAGGAGACTGGACTTTTCTGGGTATGTTCCAACATACAACTCAACAAGAAAACAAACTGTAAGTGTTTGTACAATTAAATTTTATATCTGTGAAGGATCGGTTTGACATCATGGTCATTAGCATTCAAATTTAATAACTAAGGTTTTGGTAGGCTAATCAAAAGTTTAAAGTTTTGTTGTTTCTTGTTTTCAAGTAAAGAAAAATTTAAGTAAAATTGGTTTTCATGTAATATAAATGTATGTAGATTTAAAATCTTATTATTATAAAAATTTGATTTATTTTCTTGTATGCTGATCGATAAGTTAACGACAAAATTTGATAATTGTTTGATTCGTTCATATAAAATAAAGAAACGTAAATTTTTGTAATATAATATATTTTTATTCTTATCCTTTATTCTCTGTCCCGATAAAAGACAACTAGAAAATCTTTGAATCCATCGAACACAGGTAATATAAGGAGTTTATTTTACTTTATTGGCTCAATAAACTAAGATTAAAGTCAAAATAAACAATCATAACAATATATATATATATATATATATATATATATATATATATATATATATATATATATATATATATATATATATATATCGCACTGTCAATGGAAGACTAACATAAGTCAGAAAAAAACAATTTTTAGTTATTGTGCTGACTGAACTGCAAAAGTAGTAATCTTTCCAATGGAAAACCACAACATCTCGTGAATTATATGCATTACATAGAAAAGTGCGGATATGTTGGGATTACATTTTAAAAATTGTCTGAATTTGTCAATGAAAAGCAACACATAAATTTTTATGGTAGTTTTGCATTAAAAATGCTGACATTAGTATTATTTTTTACTAGTGGTAAACCAACATAACATCAGACTATGGTGCTTGTTCATTGTTGTTGCCAGTTTATTTTACATCCTTTCATAATGCTATATCAACATAAGGCAAAATGTGTTAGTTTTACATTATAATAACGTTTGTTTTATATAAGTGTAAAACTAACGCAAAACGAAATATGTCGGTTTTGAGTATGAAATTGTAATCTAAAATTTCGCATCGTACTGCCGTTAAACTGCCATAATACAAAAATGTGAGGTTAGCTTTGTCTACAATGGTTTGTTTACGTTGTGTTGCATTTGGTGTTGCCTTCGCGTGGTAGCTGTTTTCGGTGATAAACAAGGATTATTATTTAAAATGAGTGGTCGAGGAAAGCTCATGGTCCAGCTTATAAAGGACAAAGAAAAATTAGCTGGTGAAAGCGAAAATGTAAGTATACAACAATACGCGATTGAAATTCGCCCCCCACATTTTTAACCTCACTTAATTCACATTATGTACTTATACTCAATATTGTACTACCTTACCAGTTATCTTAATTTATTATTTTACACAATGATAATATTAGGTATATTGGTTTCAGGTTCATTCACCACCAAGTTCTCCTACTTATAATGTCCCCCAAAATAATACAATAATTATTGATGACGATCCAATAGCTCACAATGGTATTACTACTGCTACTCCCATAGCTCCCAAGCTTTTATTGGGTTCTAATGATATTGATATTACTGATATTATCATGATCTTTGCTGCAGAAAACAACCCTGCCCACCAGGACGAAGGAGTTATCATTGAAATTCCCAACGAAATGCATTTCAGTGAGAACAACATTATCGAAAGTAACTCTTTTGAGCCCCAAATGGTACAATATTCTATTTGTGATGATGACATGGCATCTTCTTTACATGAAGGTGACAATATTCAGATTACACTTGGGTTAAACATTGGCAATGATAATATGAAGATAATAATAAAATGCATAGATCAGATATTATATCAGATAGCAGTAATGAATCATCAGAAGAATATAATCCAGAGAATAATGTAGATAGTTCTGACTCAGATGAAAATCTTCCAGTATTAATTGTAGAAAATGATAGCCATCCTGTTGGTATAGACCTAATACCTACCTCTACAACAAACAATATTGAAAATGAACCAGCTAATGAAAACCAAAAAAATGGAAACTCAAGAAAGCGAAAAAGGAACCCACAAGAATGGGCACGTAATATTAGAAAAAAAAAACAAAAAAATTTAGGGGAAGCCAATGTGACTAAGTCAAATAAGAATGTTCGTGGAAAAGCTTTGAGAGAACCCTGTGGAGAAAAGTGTAAATTTGAGTGCAACAATAAAATAAATGTGGAGCAACGACAAGATATTTTGACGTCCTTTTGGGCCTTGGGAGACAACATGAGACAAAGACAATTTATTTGTTCTAACACCGAAATAATTGTTCCCAAATACCGTTATGTTAGAGAAGGTAGTCAGAAAAATCAAGGATTCTACCTACCTACTTAAAGTCAAAAGATTCGAGTTTGCAAGAAATTCTTTATGGCAACTCTAGATGTGGGTGACACGATGATACGCACGACATTTCAAAACAGGGACGATAAAAACATTGCTATGACTGATCAACGTGGAAAACACAAGAACCACAAAAAGTTAGATCCGGTCTTAAAAGATAGGGTTAGGAAGCACATTGAATCGATACCCACAGTGGAGTTCCACTATTTAAGAAAACAGACAGAAAGACAGTTTATTGAAGGAAGCCTAACCCTTGCAACGTTATACCGTGATTATAAGAGAGAATGTGAAGAAGCTGGCAAGGAGTTTGTTAAGAGTTGCATTTATGAACAAATTTTTAATTATGAATATAACATTGGGTGGCACCAACCAAAGAAAGACCAGTGCAGCACGTGCGCTAAATACAAAAATTCCTCACCGGAAGAGAAACAAGAATTGCAAGAAGAATATTCATTACATACGAAACTGAAAGATTTGTCGCGAGAAGAGAAAGAAAAAGATATTAAAGAGGCGGAAAATAGTGAAGATAGAATTGTAGCCGTTTATGATTTACAAGCGGTTCTTTCTACACTGGCATCTGAGGTGTCAGATTTTTACTATAACAGTAAATTAGCTACCTACAACTTGACAATATTTAATATTGTGAGCAAGGAAGGGTTTTGCTACATTTGGTCGGAAAATGTCGCAAAACGCGGAGCCAATGAAATCGGAAGTTGTGTCCTCCAATTTTTAAAGTCGTACTGCATAGGGAAACATGTTAGGTTTTATTCTGATAACTGTGCAGGACAAAATAAAAACAAATATATTGCCTCCTTGTATCTCTATGCCGTTTACATTCTTGGTGTGTCCAGCATAACGCACAAATTTTTCATAACTGGACACACACAGGTTCAATATTTATTTCTGCACAATGGATACCAATTATTCAAGGAGCTAAAAAGAGAGAAAAGCCTTATAAAGTGAAGGAAATGGATAGAACCGAAATATACGACTTACAAAAATTGAGCGCTGATGTCGGAAATAATTTCGTAGTGGACACGGAGAAGAACAAAGTAAAGTGAACTGATTTTAAAATATTGCAAGTCAAAGCAGCTAGTAAGAACAACGATACAAAAACAATTTATTGTAAATATGATTATAGTTCTGAAGTGTCATATAAGGAACTAATTATTGTTAACAATCCACTAAAAAAAAAGCGCAGTGCTTGTGTTGGTTATCCTAAAACACTTCTTCTAAAACAGGCCTACCAAGAAGAACTGAAAATTTCACGAAAAAAAAAGGAAGGCTTTGTCACTTTGTATAGTAAGAATCCGATTGAGAAACCTTATCAAAATTTTTACCTTAATTTAAGGAGTGAGTGATAACATTGTAAATATTATAATCATTATACCTTAATTCCGTTTCTCCAGGTAGTTCTAATTAACCAGCAAATAAGTTAATTTAATAACCTTGGTTCGTTAGTAAATGATTAGTTTATTTAGTTATTAACGTAAGTGTTTTTGAATCAAATTAAAGTTCTTTTGTGTAAAACTTAAAACAAAATTTGTACAAAATTTTAAAGTAACACCACCATAAAACCAAATTTGCATCTTCTTCTTAAAGTGCCTATCCGTTCCGGATGTTGGCGATCATCACGGCTATCTTTACTTTGTTTATTGCAGCGCGGAACAGCTCAGTGGTAGTCGTGTTATACCACTTTCGTAAATTTTGAAGCCAAGAAATGCGTCTTCTTCCCGGTCCTCTCTTAAAATTTACCTTCCCCTGGAGAATCAGCTGGAGAAGGCCGTAACATTCTTGATTTCTCATTACGTGTCCTAGATATTCCAACTTTTTAGTTTTGACGGTCATGAGAATTTCACATTCTTTCCCCATTCTACGCAGGACCTCCACATTAGTAACTCTGTCAACCCAGGATATACGTAAGATGCGCCTATAACACCACATTTCGAAAGCTTCGAGCCGATTCATAGATGCAACAGTCAGTGTCCACGCTTCCATTCCGTAGAGCAGAACTGTGAATATGTAGCAGTTTAATAGATGGCATTTTGGTTTTAATGATATGTCTCGACTGTTGAAAATGGTTCTCATTCTAACGAATGCTGCTTTTGCTTTTATTATTCGCTGTTTAATTTCTGTTGAGTGGTCCCATTGGCTATTTAAATTGGTGCCTAGATATGTATATTGCTCGACTCTTTCGATATTCTGTTGGTTGATTGTAAGTTGAGCGTTTAGTATTGGTTTTTTACTAATTGTCATAAATTTGGTTTTCTTTATGTTAAGAGCTAGTCCGTATCTGTTGCTGACTTCTGTTATGCGATTTGTTAATATCTGTAAGTCATTCAGATTATCGGCAAGAACTATAGCGTCATCTGCATATCTAATGTTATTCAACCATTCACCAGTTATTAGTATTCCTTTTGCACAACCGTCTAAAGCTTCCTTAAATACCCATTCAGAATAAATATTGAACAACAATGGAGACAAAATACAGCCCTGTCGTACTCCATGTTCTAATGCAATTTTATCAGTTAACTGGTCTTCTATTTTGATTTTGGCCGTTTGATTGTAGTAAATGTTTCTGATAATTCTAAGATCTTTGTTGTCAATTCCAATTTCTTGCATTAGAGTCATTAATTTGTCATGTTTTACTCTGTCAAATGCCTTCTGGTAATCTATAAAGCATACGTATATGTCACAATTCACATCCCTGCATCTCTGAAATAGCACCTGTACAGCAAAAAGGGCCTCCCGTGTTCCCAGAGCATCACGAAATCCGAAATGTGTTCTTGTTAGTTGTTCCTCACATTTTGTATATATTCTTTTGTGGATGACCTTTAGAAATGTTTTAGGTAAATGGCTCATAAGGCTTATAATTCTATAGTCTTCGCACTTTCTCGCATTGGGTTTTTTTGTAAGATTTATAAAAGTTGACACTAACCACTCTTGGGGAACCACGCCTGTATCATATATACTGTTAAATATATTTGTCAACCATTTTATGCCATCATAGTCCATAAGTTTTAAGAATTCTGAGTGAAAATTATCAGGGCCTACTGCTTTACCATCTTTGGTGCTTTTGATGGCATATTTTACTTCTTCGACTGTAAATGGTGGTCCAGATTCGCAATTGGTGTTTGTTGTAATACCAGTGTTACTGCATGTAACACTAAATTTGCATGACGGCATAATAAACAATTTGGTTTAAAACCTCTTATTATTTAAAAAAAATCATGTTACTGTACACCATTAGTTAGACAATAGAAAGAACTAATTGTGTTTTAAAATTTATTAACAGAAAGATCGATCGTGACTTTTTTTTACCATAATGAAAACTTTACAGTTTTCAGTTATGTTAGTGTTCCATTGAGAGTACGATATATATATATATATATATATATATATATATATATATATATATATATATATATATATATATTGATATGATTGGTGTTTAAAGAAAATAATTTATAAGTTATATACTAGATAATATTAGATATAACAAGTATTTGGTTATTTTAAGAAGTTATATACTAGAGAATTTAATAAAAATTATTTATGTGAGGGCATTTTTAAGAAATTAGCATATAAAAAGTATTTTTTTTATATAATTATAATGTTGTAAAATATATTAAGTGAGCCATGTGACTAGGCAACCAGATATACATACTCTGAAGTGACATTTAAGGAATGGTTGTGAATATAAAGTGGGGTTATAATAATAAAATGTGTAGTTTATTAAATTAGAATGTTAAGTTAATGATTTAAGTGTATATTCTGATCTGAAAAGCCTAAATGTCAACAAAATTATCAATAGAAAATTAACGAATTCTCCAGAATGCAGAATTTGACCTTTGTTTACGGTCGAACATTCGGGAATAATGGTTATGTCGGTGAAAACGAACATATACTGTTTCCAGAAAATTCAGACATGTGTTTAATGGACGAAATCGAACATGATTTCTTACCAGATGGTTCTGGAAGATTGAAAAGATATAAATACCCGTGATTTGGATTCAAGATGGCAGTTTAGTAAGAAAGTTCATTCAGTTAGTCAATCAGTTATGAGTTTTTTAGTATGAAAATTAGTTAGAGGCAGTCAATCAGTTACAATTGTTCAATATAGTGAGTTAAATCAATATTAAGAAACAGTATAAAGAAAATAATATTGAAGATTAAAAATTATGTTATGTATAAATGATGATAATGGAAGAAGTATTAATTGAATATTAAAATTAAATGATATTTTGGTGATTGGATATTGATATATTGAAAAGAAGAATAAAAATAAATGCTGTTTGCTGGTTTGCTTGGTGGTTTATAAATGCTGGTGAAGAAAAATATCTTAAATTGGTGGAAGCTAATAATTGGAAAAAGTAATTTCACAAAAACAAGGATAACCGAAGCTGAGAAGAAGACATTTGAGTGGTGATTATAATCTATACAGTGGAAAACAGTTCATTTAGGCATTCAGTGACAGAAAGGTACAACAATTTGTTAATATAATTTAGTTAGTGTCATAACAATTTCAATTTTGAAGATAGTTTGTTTAAATTTTACATTGTCTATAGAATTTAATTAGTTTCATAAGAATTTCAATTTAAAGATAGTTTATTTTAAATTTACATTGGCTAGGTTAGATATATATGTGTGTTTCATAATAGATATAATAAAGATAATTTAAAAAAAGTACTTACAAACTAATTCTTTGAGAATCGCGATAAAAACCCTATATATTATATTATTAAAAAATACTCATTGCTCATCATTCACAAACAAACAATACATCACAACAATATATATATATATATATATATATATATATATATATATATATATATATATATATATATATATATATATATATATCTATATATAGAGAGAGAGAGAGAGAGAGAAAAGGAGTACGACCGTCAATCCAAAATAAACTAAGGTACACTCGAAGAGTGGTGGGTCAAATTTATCATGTATTAATTTTGCAGAATTAGTCTTAATATGTTGTTTACTTTGAATTGTCCCTTAAGGTGTTTTTTATCACATTTTCATATTTAATAAATTCAAATAAAAATAAAAATAAAATAAATTATTCCTCCCCTTATTGACTTAGATTCATCAACTTACATTTTATTAACTAAATATTTGGTCAATATCACTTTTACATACTTAAAGTAATTGTTCTTTTTGATTAACTTGTTTGGTAAAATTTTAAATTGAAATTGATTCATAGAATCTTTTTCATTCACAGTGCCAAATGCTATGAACCTTGGACTGTGGAAGTTAAATTAATCTTCACCTGTTGGCTGGCTAACCAGTGACATCATAAATATTATAATATATGATATTTTGGATTGACCTCGCATGCTTTGCTCTTTGTTAACAAATCAATCACTGGGGGGAAATGGTGATCTTAACCACCTTTCCTTTCATTTTTTGGCTTTTTAACGACAAGTTGTCAACCAAATTTATCACATTCTATGAATGTACCGCTCTATTGTATTATAGGTTGGTATTTTGCCTTGCTGTTCTGTCATTTTGACCTCAAGGCCATATATATTCACGTTGTTTGCGTGGGTGTTTAACCTATAAATTCATTTACATGCGAGATTCAGTAAGCTTAAGACTGGTAACTTCATTTTTTATCTTTATTACTATATTAATCTTAAATAATTCAATAATGTTGAGTCAAAACTAAAGTCAAAATTAAAATTTAACTGATTATAAATAAATTGTTGGAAGTGCATTCTCGTGATCTTTCTAGTTCTTTACACACCAGAAAAGAAAAACCTTAATGTTTTTTACTTAAGTTTTTATAATAACTTTTTTTATATACATGTATGATTATCACATGTTCTTTTGCTGTGCTAATTTTATTAATTTGTAAACTATACCTAGTTTCAATTAATTGTTTTATACAACTTTAACTCTAAATGTCCAGTTTCGTAAGCTTTTTCATATTTTTAACATCATTGACTGCTACATGTCTTTGTAAGGTAACACACATTTTTTAACTTATCTATGGATGTTTGGTTTCATATTGTTCTTTTTAGATGAACTGATGATGTTTTCTGAGCAGAAAGCGAAACGTCTTCAATAAATAGATGAAGTAGCCACCTTCTTTGTCTTTTATTTCTCCACTTTGACCGAAAAACCCACCACTCTTCGAGTGTACCTTAGTTTATATATATATATATATATATATATATATATATATATATATATATATATATATATATATATATATATATATATATATATGCAGGGTGTTTGGTAGGTCGATGGAAATTTTTTAAGGGATAACAGGGGACGCCATTTGCAAAATTTTTTGCTAATAATGTATCGCTCAAACTATTAGGGTTTCCGAAATAAAGTTAAATTTGTCAATATTCGACAACCGTCTATTTCACGTTTAAAAATTATCTAGGCGTACTACCTCCCTGTTTTAGTAATGGAATAAAAATTTAAACACTGACTCTTCGCATAAAATTTCCATCAGCTATCGTCATTCTCCGAACGCATAACAAACAAAAAACAATCTACCTGCTATGCTAACAAACAATCTACCTGCTATGAAGTGGTTTATTTTGGTTTATAAACTTTGTATGCGTATGAAAGGTGCGTTTTACTGTTTTGACATCCGAATTGTGTTTTTAAGTTTCTTGTGAGTTTTTTGTACATTACGATTTTGAACTTTGTTTGAGTGAACAACCAGATTGTGTATCTACATAACGTGATTTATGGATTAGTTTTGATGGCTTCGTTTTAGAATGCAGAGTACGCAGACATTCTGTTTCTTTATGGCTGGAGTGATGGAAATGCATCTGAAGCACGTCGAAAATATCAGCACCGTTACCCTAACCTGCGACTTCCCCATGTAAGTGTCTTTATTAACACATATCGACGAATAAGTGAAACTGGTAGTGTTAACAATCCTGTTTCCGGTATTAATCCTGGACGTTACGGTCCTGGTGTAGACGCCCAAATTTTGCAAGCTGTTACGAGTGATGCTACCACAAGCGTCAGAAAGGTTGCTCGACAGGTAAATGTCTCGCAATGGAAGGCCTGGTCGGTAGTGCACAACGATGGACGCTACCCTTATCATTACACGCCAGTACAAGGTCTTCAAGACGGTGATCCAATTAGAAGGGTAAATTTTTGCCGCTTATTGTTAGATGCAGACATCAACGATGGTAATTTTTTTAAAATTATTTTATGGACTGATGAATCCAGTTTTAATAGAGAAGGAATAACAAATTTTCACAACCTGCATTACTGGGCACATGACAATCCCCATCTACCGAAAAAACATCTTTTCAGCAAAAATTTAGTGTCAACGTTTGGGTAGGAGTTATCTGACGACAGTTAATAGGACCTTACTTTTTTCCAGGCAGGTTAAATAGTCAAGTGTACTTAGACTTTCTAGAGAATGAATTACCACCACTCTTAGAAGATTTACCCCCCGCCCTCAGACGAAGAATGGTGTACCAACATGATGGATGCCCTGCACATTGTGCACGTGCTGTTACGGCTTGGTTCAACAATCACTATCCCAATAGGTGGATCGGACGAATTGGACCGATTTTTTGGATTTTTAGATCGCCCGATTTAACACCGTGTAACTACCACATCTGGGGCAGATTCAAAGAACTTATTTATCAAGTTCCAATCCGAACTAGAGTTTTAATGGAAAGGATTATCGAAGCAGCTGACATTATAAAGGCAGAACTGAGGTTAAAAGTAACCACATCAGAAATACGACGCAGGGCAAGAGCGAGCATTAGGAATGGTGGTTCTCATTTTGAACAACAATGACTAATTTCTGAAGTTTATGTACATACTGAATAAGGCATAATAAATGTTGCAAAAAGCATGATGTATCGTTGTTGTGTTTTACCTTTCTTACCCGTTTCAATAATGAAGGTTATTTTAACAATGCATTAAGATTCAAAAAACGGTTTTTGCCATCTGAGCAAGTAATACGTAAGGCATTTTGTATGTCAGGGAAGTATCTCGTTTAGATAATTATTTTTAAAAATAAAATAGACGAACAGCCTCATTTTCGAATATTGACAAATTTAACTTTATTTCGGAATCCTCAACAGTTTGAACGATACATTATTAGCAAAAAAATTTTGCAAATGGCGTCCCCTATTATCCCTTAAAAAATTTCCATCGACCTACCAAACACCCTGTATATAGTTTTCAGTGTATATCAATAGATAGAGGCAGTGCTCTACGATCTGGAAATGTGAAGCGAAATAAATCATTGTCCTCTTTTATGCCAGTTGTAAACAAACAACGGACCAAGCAGCAACTAGTCGTGCGAACTCGCTGGTATTTGCTATTCGTAGACTTTGGGAACTTATGTTCCCAAATGTGGGATATCGAATCTTATTTGAATCCGGCTTTTTTAAGCAAGAATTTAAATCGGACAAAACGAAAACTATTACATAAGGGAAAAGTGAAGTGAAGTGGAGTGAGCCAGATTCGAGTGGTACCTCGAATCTGATTTTTATTTCAAAAATTTGAAATTCCCTACACTTATTATTTACAATAAACTAAGCGTAGCGAGAAAAGTGTAAAGAAAACTAGTGACAACAACTGTGGCAGAGTGAGTGAAGTGCCCGCTGCAACATGGCCACTTCACTAAATTACGACGAGGACGATCAGCCCAGAATTTCAATGGGACTGAAAAGAACAACACCCAGACAAACCACCAGAGAGAGATATCTGAGCACAGGCGACGAAACGGACGACGAAGACAACAACACAAGCCGAAGGACAACAAAGACGACGAAACAACAGATGACGAAAACAGATTCTCGCGACAGTGCAGTGCAGTATTAGAATGTATAGACCGACTCTATATAATGTACGACAATTTAATAACACACGTTTACACACAGGAAAACAAAATTACAGAACTACAGGAAAAAGTGATCAATAACTTCACAGTTTACACAATCACTTGACAGAAATTAAAAAACTAATAAATATTCAGTCAGATCAATCTGAAATTCATGCCTCTACATCTACTTCTAACAAAGCAGAAGCATCCACCAGTACATCCACACAAAATATACTAGAGGATTCATTGACATAAAATGAATCTCCTACTATTACTCATGAGATAAAGGTAATTTTAGGTGAATGTTTAAATTTATCTGTTATATGTTTAAAAAATTTTTATTCATTTTAGAAAAATAAAAAAAAATCCTATGTAAGGAAGTTTAGGGATTCATGGTTGGCACAATTTTCCTGGCTTAACTTTTCCTGCAATAAGTCAATTGAAGGAAGTAAAACACATTTGGAGAGACACCAACAAAATTCCCGACACAAGCAATTATTAAGACAAGTCACAAGTACTGGTAATATAGAAAAGAATGTACTGCTGATGGCCTCACTTCTGCAATATTAAATGTTTTAAATACTTTTAACATTAACCTGGAAAACGTAATAGGTTTTGCTGCAGACAATGCCTCTGTAATGATGGGGGATTTTGGAGGCGTCCAATCCAAACTGAAGGAAAAAATAAATACAAACAAAAAACAAAATGTCATTCATTCCATTTGTGTGCACCCGAGGCTAGCAAAAAAATTCCCTGCTGTATTGAAGAGTTCATCCAGGATGTTTATAACTATATCTCGAGGAGTCCAAAAAGATTAAAAGTATATTTCCAGTTTCAGGAATTTTTAGAAATCAAGCCTAACAACGTATTAAAGTTAAGTCAAACAAAATGGCTTTCACTAGAGGAAAGTGTTGTTTTTTAAATATGTAAATACCATACATTAAAACACTTTTGTAAATATTTTAGTCTGTAGTAACCCGAGTTCTAGGGCAGTGGCAAGCACTGAAATTATTTTTTACTGGAGAAGCAGTGTCTATTTTTGTAACTGTTTATGGTGAGACAACAATAAATGTTTAATTTTTTGCCTAAACCATTGTGTTATCCCCTTTTTTGAGTTTAATTTTAAAATATATATTTTTCATTTCTAATAATTATTTCAATAGTTACAACTAGTTGTTGTAATTGTTATAAATTGGCACCTCGAAGCGGCGTCCCATTTTAAATAGCTAGAGGCGTTTCTTGTTTGTTCCAAGAGACTTATGTAAGTACTCCTTTGTTTCATTTTTTTGGCAGTTGTCTCAATTCAAACCGCTTACCATTCACTTATCCACGACCCAGCTACTCCAAATAAACCCTGAGTGACGTTCGCATAAGTTTCAATGCAATTTCAATTCAAAAAATCATCAATAATAAAAGTAAGTACATAATATTTAGCATGGTTCTGTGTATGATCAGTGCATCTTAGTGGTAAAAAACGGTACTAAATTGAAATTGTGGTAAATTGATGATAGGTACAATAGGTCTTTGGCCCTAAACACAAGGTATCATTGATGATACCTTGGGTCCTAAACAGTACTGTATTTTAAAATATTTTTTTTTTATTTTTAGGGCCGCTTTCTCTTTTTCCTGACAGTGATGATGATGAGGATGTATGGGATGAACCTAGAAATCTGGATGAGAATGAACTAATTATTGAAAGTGAGGTAGAAAGGAGTGACGATCATCAGATAAAAATCCCCTTAAACTTGACAAATTTGCTGACACAAGATGGTTGTCTAGATATAATGCAATAGTTAAAATTAAATCGGTCATTTCAAAAAGTCCACAATTTTCAAAAACTAACTTTTGTGCGGAATAGACTCCTCTAAGGGACGGTTTCACCAACAAAAAATAAATCACTGAATAGTTAATCGTCGAATAAAATTTATTAGTAGAATAAATTTTATTCCGTTTCAATAACTATTTGTAATCCACAGTTAGTTATTCCTCGAATAAGTTCAAAGTGTAATGATTTTCCAGACTGTACTCGTTGACACCTCTCTTGGCCTCCACCTCTTAGGTGATTGGCTGGCCAAGCGCATCGCACTATTTTTCACTGTAATCGTATACATAACCTATAATATTTGATATTGGTTGATTAATTTGTGAAAATAATAATAATTGTCAATGTCAATGGTCAATGTCAATACATAATTTATATAAAAAAAATCTGTTTGTTGTGGTTGTGAATTATTGTGAATCTGAAACTTGTGAAAATGGACAAAAAACGCGAGAGGAGAAAAAATTGTTTAGAGGAAGAAAAGGAGAACTTAATCTCAATAATTCAAAAATATAAACATATTATCGAAAATAAGAAAACGGACAGTGTTTGGTCCAAACAAAAGAATGCCGCATGGGAGAAGATAGCTACCGAGTACAACAGTATTAGCAAAACTGGGATAAGGAATGGGATACAGTTAAAACTGGGTTAACTTGAATTTTAATGCAATGAACATAACCTTGGCATCGATGTTTGTGCGTCACAGTGTTGCCACATTTTTTTGTATAAAGTATAGGAGTGTTTAAAATAGAAACATACTTTGACGAAATTATATATAATGTTTTAAAAAACTTATACAGAAGTAAAATGCTTCACATTTGTATTTAGGTATATACTTAGGTAAATGTGAAGTGTTTTACTTCTGTATAAGTTTTTTAAACGATGGTATACAGCCAACTACTGGGATTTTCCCATTAATTTTTATATAATGTTTTGTTATGAGAAGCCACAATTTTTGAATTCATAATAAAAAGCATTGATAAAATAGTGATAAATTAGTAAAATATTTTATACTTTAAATATAGCTATTTAGTGTATTCTTTTGTTTAACCTATTTTTTTTTTCATTTAACTTTACTTTATTCTGTAGTTTTTAAAGTTTCTAAACTATTAATTTTTACCTTAAGCATAATTTTAATGGTTTTTATTATATAAGTATTTTTAAATGTAGAAATGCAAGATATAATTTTATTTTATAATATTTATAGGTATAATTTTAATGCTTTTAATTATATATGTATTTTTCACATTACTTTGACGAAAATATGTATAATGTTTTGAAAAACTTATACAGAAGTAAAATCAAAAAATACAAAAAATATAGACAAATGGAAGAATTGTTCACTGTTATTTTTGAAAGTCGACAAAGGTTGAACCATGTGGATCGCATTATTTTTTTGTTTCTTTTGGAAATAATTTTTTTTTTAATAAAAATCCTTTATAAAAGGTATATAATTTAAAAAAAACCCAATCTGGCTATATCACAAAACGTTTTCGGAATCCATATTCCACCATCAGTGTCTAGGTATACATGTATGCAGCCACTAAAAATGTGGGTAAAAACCCGTTAAAAATTGTTTGTTTAAATTTAGTTTACATTATGTGATATTAATTATTATGATGTTAAAAGTTACCGGTAGATTTGGTATGGCGACATATGTTCCACGTGAAGTTGTTCTCCCGAAAGTAGGTAGGACACGTAATCCTCTGTAGCAGTCAGGATCTTTTCGATTACCCTTTTTAAAGGTGGGCACTTGGTGAGTGGTTTTCCATTCAGATGGTACTTTAATTTGTTGGCAGCATTGCTTCATTAGAACAGTTATTCGTTCTATTAGGAGTAGACCTCCTGCTTTAAGTAACTCTACGGCTATATTGCCAGGTCCTGGAGATCGCCCGTTTTTCATTTTAATTAACGCAGTACGGACCTCGTTATTAGTAGTATTAATGTTACTATTTGTTTGTCTCTCCATACTGTATTCCTGTCCCATATATTCCAATCTGGACTGTTGGAGTAAATTTTTATAGTGATTTTCCCACTTTTCTAGGATACGATAGGAATTAAGTTGCTTTAGGAGTTATAGGTGTTTTATTTTAGATTAGTGATAGTTCTCTATGCTTTCTTACTCTGAGAACCACCAATTAAATTTTCAACTTGGACACATTTTTGTTCCCAGAAATTTTTTTTTTACATTTGTCTTTTCTTGTTCATTTCTTATTCTTTCATTGTACATTTGTCTTTTCTTAGCCTTTGGAGAATAGTTATGCTACTTGTGTGGTGTATATATGATAACCTCAACATATGTCGGTAGCACCACATTTCAAATGCCTTCAATCGTTTTATGTCATCTTCTGTAAGGTCCAGCTTTCTACTCCATTGAGGAGTACACTAAAAACGTAACATCTCAGAATTCTTATGCATATATTAACACTTAAAGATAAGTTGCAGAGAATCTTCCTAAGGCTGTTGAAAGAGCTTCTGGCTTGTTCAATACGAGTTTTTATTTTGTAGCTGTGATCCCAAGTATTCTTAATATTGCAGCCCAAATAGCATATTTTTTCGACGCTTTCTAACGGTGTATAGTTAACTGTAATTTGGGCGTTTATGTCGGTGTTCTTATTAATGATTACTACTTTTGTCTTCTTGCAATTTAGTTTTAGGCCGTATTTGTTACATGCCTCTACAATGTTACCCAACATCCTTTGGAGCCCCTGCGCACTGTCTGCCAGCAACACTGTATCGTCTGCATATCTAATGTTTATAAGTTGGCCATTTGCAGCAATCCCATCTTCTGATTCGTCCAAGGCCTCTCCAAAGATGTTCTCAGAGTATATGTTAGATAATGCCGATGACAATATGCAACCCTGTCTAACTCCTTTTTCGACTGTGAAGATCTCAGACAGTTCATTTTCAAATCGTATTGTTGCTTTTTGTTGGAGATATAAGTTTGAGATCAGTCTTATATCCTTACCATTGAGTCCTGATGTTTTTAGGATATCGATTAGTTTCCCATGTGGGACTTTAAATGCCTTCTCGAAATCAATAAAACACACATCGCAGTTGACATCCTGTATTAGAACTTGCAAACTAAAAATTGCTTCCCTCGTTCAGAGTCCTGGTCTGAATCCAAATTGAACTTCATTCAGGTGTTTTTCTAATTTGGTGTATATGCGCCAGTGAATGATAGTAAGGAGTACTTTAAGTACATGGCTCATCAAACTAATTAATCTATGTTCTAGATATTTTCTAGCGTTGGCTTTTTTAGGAAGTGGAATGAATATTGATAGTAGCCAGTCTTTTGGTAAGTAACCAGTCTCGTAGATGTTGTTGCATAGCTTCGTAAGAGCTGTGATTTGGTGTGCCTCTAAGAGCTTTAAAATTTCACCATGCACATCATAGGTCCTGGTGATTTTCTATCTTTAATTCGCTTAATGGCCATAGTTACTTCTTCGTTTGTTATTTCTGGCCCGTAAAGATTGTTTATTTCAGTCGGACTTTGGGCTGCATCTTCGAATAATTCTTGCATATATTCTTTCCATCTTCGTAATATATTCTCAATGGTAGTCAATATTTGGCCCTTAATGTCTACAACTATGCCTATTTTGTGTTGTTTTCTGGTATTACCTCTTTAATTTTTTTGTGCATATGGAAATCGTCATGTTTGCGTTGTAGTGTTTCAACTTCCATACATTTCTCCGTACTCTTTTATTGCGCACTTTTCCGTTTTTCCTTTGATATGTTACTCTATTGCTAGATGTTTTATTTGTTAGCCATTTCTTATACATTTCGTTTTTTTTTTCTTGTATCATTTATTTTACGTTTTCTGTCATCCATGGTGGTTCGCGGTGTTTTTCGTTGTTCTCTGTACCTAATACTTCATAAGCAATTTTTTTATTATCGTTTTGAGGTTGTTGTATTCTTGTTTCATACATCCATATTTCTTTTTATCTCATTTAGTTCCTTTTCTAATCTAGATTGAAAAAGATGTTTAATACTTAATTGGAATAAAAGGTGCAATTTATATCTCTCCGTTTTGTACTGTGTAGTTTTGTTGGACCTCTCCTGATGGAAGGACAACGAGTCAGAATATATCAGGAATCAGATATCTTAAGATATATTAAGATAGGACGTCTGAGGTGGATAGGGCATGTAATGTGGATGGAACAAAATGACCCAACTAGATCCCATAAAATAGACCCAACTAGAAAACTCTCCTTTTCTTTTCTTCACTGACAAAGAATATAGAAGCATTCATTTTATGATATTTATTTTAAATCCTTATTTTGTCGGTAAAAATCAAGTGTATCAAAGTGAAAATTTTGATAAATATTGTAGCGTGCAAATCCGCTACTTTTTAGAATCAATTTTCAAATACCCACATTGCATTAGAGGTCCTCTCATTTAGCCGTGTTTATTTTCATTTTAGAAAATATTTGTTAATTGGTCCATCTACATTTTGTGTCCGCCCGGTATAATACATTTTCAATTTTATAATGCACATAGTGAGACCCGATTCGGATTTCAAAAGGTATTTCCATTATCCCGAATAGTATTTATTGAGAAAATACTATTGCCATTTTCATTTTGAATCCCTACATTATTTCCCGTAAAATAGTCATTCTTATACGATATTTTATTCCGAAGCAAAATTATTTATCAAGTCGTTAATTTTTTGTAATTTTAAAACATTCAAAGTTTGGCAGTCTCAATAGAAATTTCTGCTTCCTTATCAGCTAATACTGACCTTCAGGTAATTTCTTTTGCTGTTATAAATACCATGCTGGTCCCATTGAGTGTCATTTTCTATCGATTCCAGTCGCCAAGTAGGTGTAACGAAAATGCGTTCCTAGTTGGTAAGTTTTTTTATTTAATTGCTTAGTTTTCTGTTCACATTTTTATTAATTGGCTAACTCGAATTTGCAGACCTATATTTATACTTATTTGTATTGTAAATTTTATGCATCAATAAGGCAATGAAAATGTTTTTGGGGTATTTATTTTCCGTGAATGCTATTTAATTCATATATCAGCAGTTATGTTAAATAATAATTATTATTTTCAAGTTTCATGTTTTAATTTAAAATTTGTTAATTTATAAATATTTGGGATTAAATTAAATTATTTTTATTTATTTATTAAATTGTAGTTTCTAATAGTTATTAAGGGGAGTTTTAAAATAAAACATTTGGGTTCTAACTTTTAGTTCAGAAGTCACATGTAGGATTTTTTGTACTGCTGACAGGGGGTACTAGAATTTTATTGGCTTGGGTGGTGGAGGCCCTTCATAAATTTATGCTGCGGGTTATCTACACCTCAATTTCTCTTTTAGGCACCCAGGAGAAGGGCGTGGCCCAGATATTACGATGTTTCGTTCCCAGAAATAATACATAGTAGCGGTTGCCCAAAAATAAAGAAAATATGTAATAGGTACCAGTTCCCAGAAATAAAGGAAATATAATATAATATGTAATAGCAGTGCTCCAGATGGATCCATCCTTTAAAAAAAAACCCAGCAGTTTCACAAACAACAGTTCCAGAGACAACAAATGAAAACTACCAACTGAAGCCTCACGAAGAAGATCTTGAGCTGGAAATAACCCAGGACAGCACCGGAAGAAGCCCGCAGACCACAAGCTAAGTGTTTTTTTTAATGGAATTTTGTACTTGCCTGTCAACAAGGACAGATTATTTTGTATACAGTAACTTCAATGAATACTAAAATGTAGATCCTTATTGTTACTAATAAAATGAGAGAATAAAGCATTTATACCGAAGTTCATTTCTTTTACTGATAGTGTACCGTATGCATAGGGAATGCAGAGGAGTGGAATAAAAGGACCCACAAAAGTCTCATGCTCGCCGCGTTAATGTTGGCGATGTTATCTTGAATTTGTTTCTTGGTCAGTGTTGGCATTATGAAATAAGTTAAATATTTCATCATCAACATGAATACGACAAAATTGGCGCCCAACTTAGGTTCTACTCTCTGTTTTCTTTGGTATATGGTGCACTGTTAGTATTGGGTGAATTTTGGTATATCTGTTTTATAACCTCTCATTTTATTTTGCTTGATAACATATTAATTCATAGTCAGTAATTTGTCTCTCGCTGATATAACTAAATTGCATAAATTTAAAGTATTTTAATTTTTAATAATTGATATTAACTCAGTAATTCATTTACTTTAATATCTTGATCATAAACACGTGTATGTATTATTAGGGTTAAATTAGTCGTTGTTTTTTTTTGCCGCTAAGGTGGGATTTTCTTTTGCTGATTGATTGTTTTTCTTCAACACATTTTCCACAATGCCTTTGCCTTTTAACCCGAACCATCTTAAAGCCAGTGAATTGTCTTACGAGATTGAAATTAGAGGTCAAAATGTTCCCAAAACAGTTGATGAGAGAAGACAACTATTACGTGGTCTTCTAACACAGGAGTCTTCAAATCGAAGCATTTCTTCCATTAACGTGGACATGGATTTTGCTGAAAATCTCAAACAAACTTCAGAGTCTGTCAAAAATATTGCTGAGATTGTTGAAGGTTTCATTGGTAGCCGCAAGTCGACACAGTATAAGGCACTTATTGATCGCCTAAGTCATGTTGCCAACCGTCTGCGACGTATGGAAACAAATACGGAGCAGGAGCAAAAGGACAAAAGGGAACTCACGACGAAGTTGTCAATGTTGGAAGGGGTATTAGAGGAGAAAATAACACCTCAGCAGGATGATATTGCAGAGGCACCAGCCTCAACACCAATTGCTTCGCCTGTTAGATTGCCACAGGTAGGAATCCCAAAATCAATTCCTGTTTACAAGTGGGATCTACAGAAGTTTACCGGTAAGGAGAATCTAGTTGGTTTCCTCGAAAAATTGGAAACATTAAAGATTTCGCGAAATTGCACGGATCAGGATTTGTTTTTGTCGTCATCAGACCTTTTTGAGGGCCCAGCGTTTACCTGGTGGCACAATCATTTTGTACGCCAGTCTTTCACATCATGGGCTGATTTAGTCAGTGCCTTGAAGGAGACGTACCTCCCTGTGGATTATGAGAGGAATCTTTGGGACAAAATCCGGTCGATAAAGCAACAGTTTAGAGAGCCTGTTTCGCAATTTATTTCAAATTTTGAGTCATTGTTTCATCGTCTTCCCAGACCAATTCCGGAAGGGATGGTGGCAGAAATTAGGCGGGGGTTGTTGCCTGATTTTGTAAAAGCATTAGTTTTGCATGAAGTTCGCTCTGTAGGGGAGTTAGCTTCGCTTTGTAGAAAAATTGAGGGTGCGTTAGCAATCACATTAAAACCAGCTGCAAATGCAGGTTTGCAGAATAGAACGACAGAGTCGAGAAATTCCAGGTTAGTATGCTGTTTCTAAGTGCTAAGTACTATGCTAGTATTTCAAAATGACAAATCGAGCTTTTTGCAGTTCTAACGGATGCAAAAACTCAAAAGCAAAAAATAAAAATTTAAGTTTTCATCGTTTTCCTAAAGATGAAAGGTAAATTATAGTATTTTACTATACATATTTGATATGTATAGTACACCGACTAAAGATCAAAATTCCCTACGTAAGCCATTATCTCATTTTAATATCCAAGTTGAAAACTATTTAAAGAATCATTTAAATTGGATTAAATCATGGAAATGTAAAGATATTGAAACTAACCCACCCTCTTTTAATGGTTTTTATCTAACAATTAATAGTAGTGTTTTAATGCAGTGAGACGAAATGAAAAAAGAGGGTAATGAATATTTATTAACTTCACGGCTTAACCAAGATCCGTTAGAAAATTTATTCGGAACGCTTAGAAATAGATCTGGTTATAATTCAAATCCAACTGCGATGCAATTAAGGCAAACTTTACAATATACAATGTATGCTAATTTAACATCTGTTTCTAAATTAACTAATTGCAAAGCTGACGAAACTATAACGCTACTAGCAATTCAGAATTTAATTGATTTACAAAAATCCGTCGATGAATTAAATGAAGATATTGAAGAAAAAAATGATGGACAAACAAGCTTTAATAATAAACGTATTGATTCTGTAACTGATTTAGAGGTTTGCGCTTTTATGGATACAGGGGATGAAATTTCAGAAAAACATGATGCAAATATTAAAAATACTATTTATTCTAATGATCCTTTAAACAAATGCTCACGGTTTATAGATGTACAAGATTGTAATAGCGATTCTGATGATTCGATAATATCTTATAAGGAAGTTGATGAGTTTGTCGAAGATGAATTAGGTAGTACATCTAGGTTGAATGAAGTTTTTGATTGTAAATCATTCGATACAAATCTGACCATCAACGAGGAACTTTCAGAAACAAGTTTAAAATGTTTATCAATATTTGAAAGAGTATCAAATAATGCATCTTCGACTACCTCAACTTCTCTTTATCTCAATTCAGTTAAGTACCTTGCCGGATATTTTGCATACAAATGTCTAAAAAAAAAACTAATTGTGAAAAGTGTGAAAATTATTTTGTTCGTAAAAATGTTAATTTTGTTTCAATGACAGATCTTTTATTATTTTTTAAAGCTTATAAAGTTTCTCAACAAAGTAACGAACTTGGTAATCTTTGCGTACCTACAGATGAATTTACAGAAGTAATACGTATTTCACTTGATATTTTTGATGTTGAGTTTAAAAATGTTTGTTATTTGGAAAATGTCAGTAAGTTGATTTTAAATAATGCTATAAAAAAAATTAAACGAAATCAATCCATCATTTTTAAGCATTGATGACTCTTGTAAATCACATAAATATAGCTAAATTAAATATTACAAATTATTTTGTAAATTGATATATTTGTCAATTATTTTGTAAACTGATATATTTGGAAATGAAGCCAGAAATCTCAAAACAGGAATTGCTAGACAGATGGTTAGCAGATGAAAATGTCTTAAATCTTTTTGAAAAAAAATGTACCTGCTTTTTTTTAGGTATTTTTTAGTACTTTCAGATGCACATGCAGTACAGTGTACTTTCAGTGTGCAGTGAAAGTGGTCATATTGTGCGACAATAAAATTGCTACGTTTATTGTTGCCCCGGGGAGCGAACTAACCTTTGAACAAATTCGCGAAGAAATCTCTAACATTAGTTCATTAGCAATCGGAAGACCAACCAAAATATCCAGACCAAACGAACGTCCTTCAATGATAGACTTAACATTAGTATCTCCTCATTTAACAGGCTTTACTACCTGGAATCCTCTAAATGGATCACTAACCAACCAAAATATCCAGACCAAACGAACGTCCTTCAATGCTAGACTTAAGATTAGTATCTCCTCATTTAACAGGCTTTACTACATGGAATCCTCTAAATGACTCACTAGGTACAATCCACATCTCTATCCAAATCACCATAGATTTGAAATATTCCCCAAGAACAATCCATACCTCCACAAAATGGAAAGAGTCTTCAGCGAACTGGTCTATATTTGAAAATTACTTAGAAAAATGCCTTCTAGACACTCATTCTATAGATGTTACATCTTTGGAAATGTTTAATAAGTTAATAAAAACAATTATCGAAGCTGCAGACTCTGCTATGATTACTCAAAAATCATTTCAACCAAAATCCGGTCTTCCCGTATGGTGGGATGACGAATGTAAAAATTTAATATCTTGTCGAAAAAAAGCTTTTCGAGAGTATAAAAGCATTTTTAAGCATTGATGACTCTTGTAAATCACATAAATATAGCTAAATTAAATATTACAAATTATTTTGTAAATTGATATATTTGTCAATTATTTTGTAAACTGATATATTTGGAAATGAAGCCAGAAATCTCAAAACAGGAATTGCTAGACAGATGGTTAACAGATTACAATTTCTTAAATATTTTTGAAAAAAATGTACCTGCTTTTTGTTAGGTATTTTTTAGTACTTTCAGATGCACATGCAGTACAGTGTACTTTCAGTGTGCAGTGAAAGTGGTCATATTGTGCGACAATAAAATATTTTTTATCATGGCTACGTTTATTGTTGCCCCGTGGAGCGAACTAACCTTTGAACAAATTCGCGAAGAAATTTGGAACATTAGTTCATTAGCAATCGGAAGACCAACCAAAATATCCAGACCAAACGAACGTCCTTCAATGATAGACTTAACATTAGTATCTCCTCATTTAACAGGCTTTCCTACCTGGAATCCTCTAAATGACTCACTAGGTACAATCCACATCCCTATCCAAATCACCATAGATTTGAAATATTCCTCAAGAACAATCCATACCTCCACAAAATGGAAAGAGTCTTCATCGAACTGGTCTATATTTGAAAATTACTTAGAAAAATGACTTCTAGACACTTATTCTATAGATGTTACATCTTTGGAAATGTTTAATAACTTAATAAAAACAATTAGCGAAGCTGCAGACTCTGCTATGATTACTCAAAAATAATTTCAACCAAAATCCGGTCTTCCCCTATGGTGGGATTTAAACACATCCAAGCCAAATGCAAAGTTGCTTTTATGAAGAAACAAAGAACATCTTGGATCAGCTTTGTAAATACTATCAATAAAAATACGCCGCTCAACAAAATATGGAAATTTGTTAATAAAATGGCTAACAAAAATTATCATTCAAAGACACAACCAATTTCAACCGAGCTAATAGAAGAGTTACTTGACAAGTTCGCTCCACCATACGTTCAAGACCAATTAAAACACGTAACAATATGCAATTCCAGTAAATTTAAATTACTAGAAAATCCAATAAACATCCAAGAACTGGATGCAGCTATTAACATATCAAAATCTACTGCGCTAGGGAAAGATTATATCACTTATTCCATAATTAACCACCTTCCCGATAAGGCAAAAAATCGTTTATTAAAAATATTTAATGATTGGCTTTTGAAAGGAAATTATATTGACAAAATGAAAGAAACAATTATATGTCTTTTTATCAAACCCAACAAAGACAAAACTCTCTCATCGTCTTATCGACCCATTTCTCTATTGTCTTGTATAACAAAAACTTTCGAAAGAATTATCAAAAATCGTCTTAACTGGACAGTCGAACACTATAATCTTTTGCCAAGCACTCAATATGGATTTCGATCTGGTCTAAGAACACTAGATGCAATAAATTACTTAACAACAGATATCCAACTAAATTTTTCTAAAAATAAATATTTAGCATGTTTCTTTCTAGACCTTAAAGGCGCTTACGACTGTGTTAATTTAACAGTAATGCATTCAAAGTTATGCAAACTGGTGTTGTCCACAAATTTATCCGCTAAAATAGTTAATCTTTTTAGCAACCGAACTTTATATATCAGAGACCATAGTAATCAGTTATATGGTCCACGAATAACTCATACAGGATTACCACAGGGGTATGTATTAAGCCCAATTCTCTTCAACATATTTTCGGCAAGTATACACGACATTTTTGTTGATTCCATAAAATGTATACAGTACGCCGATAATATATGTATTTACTCCGTCCGTGATTCATATGACGATTGTGTGGAGGTCCTGGAACACATCACGAAACTAGTAGATAATTGGACTAAATACCACGAACTTACTATATCCAAAGAAAAATCTGCCATTATGATAATTACAAGACATAGGTTACGTACGCCTGATAGTCTACACCTGTCAGGATATGATATACCAGTTGTCACTGAGTATAAATATCTTGGTATAATGATATCCACGTGCGATCAATTTTGGATTACGGATGTGTGTTATACGGATCAGCAAGCAAAACACATTTACTGAAAATAGATCGTATTCAGTTTAAAAGTTTGAGATTAACTTTGGGTGCTATGAAATCAGCACCATGCCCCCTGTTACTTGCTGAAAGTAATGAAATGCCATTAGAAAATCGTAGAAATTTATTAGCAACAAAATATGTATTAAAATTAAGGGCTAGAACAAGTGGCCTACTAAGTATGCTGTATGAATTATCCATACAAAATCTAGTAAACAATTATTGGAGAATAAAAAATTCACCACCATTAGCAGATGCTTTTCTGGAAACCAATGATTTACGGGTTACACTTTCAACATATTTTATTAAACCATCTTATTAATTAGAATTTAATACAATCTTCAAAAAATTAAATATATTTCCGAAATATTCAGATTCACATCAAATAAATAATAAGCTGTTGAACTCCATATTGAGTGAATATACTAATAAAACTATAATTTACACAGATGGCTCTAAACTGAACTATTCATTTTATGATATTTATTTTAAATCCTTATTTTGTCGGTAAACATCAAGTGTATCAAAGTGAAAATTTTGATAAATATATTTAAAAATGACAAATCGAGCTTTTTGCAGTTCTAACGGATGCAATAACTCAAAAAATAAAAATTTAAGTTTTCATCGTTTTCCTAAAGATGAAAGATAAATTATAGTATTTTACTATACATATTTGATATGTATTGTACACCGACTAAAGATCAAAATTCCCTACGTAAGCCATTATCTCATTTTAATATCCAAGTTGAAAACTATTTAAAGAATCATTTAAATTGGATTAAATCATGGAAATGTAAAGATATTGAAACTAACCCACCCTCTTTTAATGGTTTTTATCTAACAATTAATAGTAGTGTTTTAATGCAGTGAGACGAAATGAAAAAAGAGGGTAATGAATATTTATTAACTTCACGGCTTAACCAAGATCCGTTAAAAAATTTATTCGGAACGCTTAGAAATAGATCTGGTTATAATTCAAATCCAACTGCGAGGCAATTAAGGCAAACTTGACAATATACAATGTATGCTAATTTAACATCTGTTTCTAAATTAACTAATTGCAAAGCTGACGAAACTATAACGCTACTAGCAATTCAGAATTTAATTGATTTACAAAAATCCGTCGATGAATTAAATGAAGATATTGAAGAAAAAAATGATGGACAAACAAGCTTTAATAATAAACGTATTGATTCTGTAACTGATTTAGATTTTTGCGCTTTTATGGATACAGGGGATGAAATTTCAGAAAAACATGATGCAAATATTAAAAATACTATTTATTCTAATGATCCTTTAAACAAATGCTCACGGTTTTCAGATGTACAAGATTGTAATAGCGATTCTGATGATTCGATAATATCTTATAAGGAAGTTGATGAGTTTGTCGAAGATGAATTAGGTAGTACATCTAGGTTGAATGAAGTTTTTGATTGTAAATCATTCGATACAAATCTGACCATCAACGAGGAACTTTCAGAAACAAGTTTAAAATGTTTATCAATATTTGAAAGAGTATCAAATAATGCATCTTCGACTGCCTCAACTTCTCTTTATCTCAATTCAGTTAAGTACCTTGCCGGATATTTTGCATACAAATGTCTAAAATGTGAAAATTATTTTGTTCATAAAAATGTTAATTTTGTTTCAATGACAGATCTTTTATTATTTTTTAAAGCTTATAAAGTTTCTCAAAATAGTAACGAACTTGGTAATCTTTGCGTACCTACAGATGAATTTACAGAAGTAATACATATTTCACTTGATATTTTTGATGTTGAGTTTAAAAATGTTTGTTATTTGGAAAATGTCAGTAAGTTGATTGTAAATAATGCTATAAAAAAAATAAATAAAATCAATCCATCATTTTTAAACATTGATGACTCTTATAAATCACATAAATATAGCTAAATTAAATATTACAAATTATTTTGTAAATGGATATATTTGTCAATTATTTTGTAAACTGATATATTTGGAAATGAAGCCAGAAATCTCAATTCAGGAATTGCTAGACAGATGGTTAGCAGATGAAAATTTCTTAAATATTTTTGAAAAAAATGTACCTGCTTTTTGTTAGGTATTTTTTAGTACTTTCAGATGCACATGCAGTACAGTGTACTTTCAGTGTGCAGTGAAAGTGGTCATATTGTGCGACAATAAAATATTTTTATCATGGCTACGTTTATTGTTGCCCCGGGGAGCGAACTAACCTTTGAACAAATTCGCGAAGAAATCTCTAACATTAGTTCATTAGCAATCGGAAAACCAACCAAAATATCCAGACCAAACGAACGTCCTTCAATGCTAGACTTAAGATTAGTATCTCCTCATTTAACAGGCTTTACTACATGGAATCCTCTAAATGACTCACTAGGTACAATCCACATCTCTATCCAAATCACCATAGATTTGAAATATTCCCCAAGAACAATCCATACCTCCACAAAATGGAAAGAGTCTTCAGCGAACTGGTCTATATTTGAAAATTACTTAGAAAAATGCCTTCTAGACACTCATTCTATAGATGTTACATCTTTGGAAATGTTTAATAACTTAATAAAAACAATTATCGAAGCTGCAGACTCTGCTATGATTACTCAAAAATCATTTCAACCAAAATCCGGTCTTCCCGTATGGTGGGATGACGAATGTAAAAATTTAATATCTTGTCGAAAAAAAGCTTTTCGAGAGTATAATATTGTCTCAAATCTTGAAAATTATCTAAAATTTAAACACATCCAAGCCAAATGCAAAGTTGCTTTTATGAAAAAACAAAAAACATCTTGGATCAACATTGTAAATACTATCAATAAAAATACGCCGCTCAACAAAATATGGAAATTTGTTAATAAAATGGCTAACAAAAATTATCATTCAAAGACACAACCAATTTCAACAGAGCTAATAGAAGAGTTACTTGACAAGTTCGCTCCACCATACGTTCAAGACCAATTAAAACACGTAACAATATGCAATTCCAGTAAATTTAAATTACTAAAAAATCCAATAAACATCCAAGAACTGGATGCAGCTATTAAAATATCAAAATCTACTGCGCTAGGGAAAGATTATATCACTTATTCCATAATTAACCACCTTCCCGATAAGGCAAAAAATCGTTTATTAAAAATATTTAATGATTAGCTTTTGAAAGGAAATTATATTGACAAAATGAAAGAAACAATTATATGTCTTTTTATCAAACCCAACAAAGACAAAACTCTCTCATCGTCTTATTGACCAATTTCTCTATTGTCTTGTATAACAAAAACTTTCGAAAGAATTATCAAAAATCGTCTTAACTGGACAGTCGAACACTATAATCTTTTGCCAAGCACTCAATATGGATTTCGATCTGGTCTGGGAACACTAGATGCAATAAGTTACTTAACAACAGATATCCAACTAAATTTTTCTAAAAATAAATATTTAGCATGTTTCTTTCTAGACCTTAAAGGCGCTTACGACTGTGTTAATTTAACAGCAATGCATTCAAAGTTATGCAAACTGGTGTTGTCTACAAATTTATCCGCTAAAATAGTTAATCTTTTTAGCAACCGAACTTTATATATCAGAGACCATAGTAATCAGTTATATGGTCCACGAATAACTCATACAGGATTACCACAGTGGTATGTATTAAGCCCAATTCTCTTCAACATATTTTCGGCAAGTATACACGACATTTTTGTTGATTCCATAAAATGTATACAGTAAGCCGATAATATATGTATTTACTCCGTCCGTGATTCATATGACGATTGTGTGGAGGTCCTGGAACACATCACGAAACTAGTAGATAATTGGACTAAATACCACGAACTTACTATATCCAAAGAAAAATCTGCCATTATGATAATTACAAGACATAGGTTACGTACGCCTGATAGTCTACACCTGTCAGGATATGATATACCCGTTGTCACTGAGTATAAATATCTTGGTATAATCCTAGACCCCAAATTACTATGGTCTAAACATGTCCAATATGTAAAAAAAGATGTGAGAAAGGCATCAATCTCCTTAAATGTGTCACTTGCAGGAAATGGGGTGCTGATCCCAAAGTTGCATTGATGTTTTACAGGACCCACGTGCGATCAATTTTGGATTACGGATGTGTGTTATACGGATCAGCAAGCAAAACACATTTACTAAAAATAGATCGTATTCAGTTTAAAAGTTTGAGATTAACTTTGGGTGCTATGAAATCAACACCATGCCCCCTGTTACTTGCTGAAAGTAATGAAATGCCATTAGAAAATCGTAGAAATTTATTAGCAACAAAATATGTATTAAAATTAAGGACTAGAACAAGTGGCCTACTAAGTATGCTGTATGAATTAACCATACAAAATCTAGTAAACAATTATTGGAGAATAAAAAATTCACCACCATTATAGTGTATTTTTATGTATGAGAGAGTAATAAAACAATAAATTATGTATGCAAATCCCTAAACTGTTGATACGGGTGACTCAATGAAAAACAGATATTTGTCAACAAGTTTACAGAAGTATATAGGAAAACAATTTTAAATTGAGTATGACCACCAGGTATAAAGGTTGGAGCAGAATAGAATACAATAGTTGTGAGGGTTACTAATCCCTAAATAAGGTTGCCAGTGTCGGAGTGATGGAGGTTAACAGGTACTAATGAATTTGCAAGAAATGTAAGATGTTTATTTTATTGGTTATATATAACCAATAAAAGTTTAATAAGTACCTACCTATTTGCAAAATAAAGTTTAATTCTTTAGATAAAATAAAACGTTTTATTTTATCTATTTGCAAAATAAAGTTTAATTCTTTGGCTATTTGCAAAATAAAGTTTAATTCTTTAGATAAAATAAAACGTTTTATTTTATCTGAAATGAGTGCATTCCACGAAGTAAGGGTTTCAACAATCAAACATTTAATTCTTTAATTCCAGGAATCTACGACAGTAATTGACTAGATAATTACCTTCTAAACTTATTCCACAGAAAATGTGATAGTGGGTTTTTCCATTTTGTATATAGGAAGGTCCAAGTGGCGTATTCAAAATTCTTAACAGTTCACTAAAAGTAGGTACTTCAGTTGCAAGGTGTAGTTTATTGTGTATACTAGTGTTATGGAAAATTTGGAAGTGCCGTGTAAACGCCGAAAAATTGGTCCTCTAACAGTTAATGAAAAAACATTAATATTTAATTGTTTTAAATCATTTACAGACAAACGTTTATGTGAAAGTGTTGATGAGACCATTGAGTTAGTTAGCAGTACACTTGGTGTTGGGAAATCTACGATTTACAGAGTTATTAAAGAAGAGAAATGTGGTAGTTTTCAAATGCCACGTAATGCTCCAGGGAAACCAAAATTTCAAATAGAATATCATTTTAAAGAAGGACTTCGACGGAAAGTGCATGAATTCTTCTTTAGACAAGAATTTCCAACATTGGATAAAGTTCTTGTGTCAGTTCGAGATGATAAGGATTACCCAGAAATGAGTCGAAGTACGTTATGGAAACTTTTAAAAGAAATAGGCTTCCGCTGGAAAAAGAATCCCAGAAAGTCTATTTTATTAGAAAGAAGCGATATTGTCGTATGGAGAAGACATTTTCTAAGAACCATAAAGGAAATGAGAAACCAAAAAAGAAAAATATTTTATCTTGATGAAACATGGATCAACGAGGGTCATACACCAAATAAATTTTGGCAGGATGAAACTGTTACAAGTCAAAGGCACGCTTTTGTAAATAACTTATCTACTGGTTTAAACCCACCATCAGGAAAGGGACGCAGGCTGATAATAGTACACATTGGCAGTTCAGACGGTTTTGTTGAAGGTCGTTTATTAACTTTTAAATCAACTCGTACCGGTGACTACCATGAAGACATGAACGCTGATGTCTTTCAAGAATGGTTCGAACAAATGATAGATCTTCTTCCTAAGAACTGTGTAATAGTAATGGATAATGCAAGTTATCACTCCAGACTTATAGAAGGACTGCCCACAATCAAGTGGTTAAAAAAAGACTTGCAGAATTGGCTGAGTTCAAAAAATATTACGTACCATCCCGGATCTATAAGAAAGGAACTTTATTCGTTGTGTGCCTTCATAAAGAAAAATTTAAAAAATACGAAATTGATGAAATTGCCAAAAATCGTGGAATG
This sequence comes from Diabrotica undecimpunctata, assembly GCF_040954645.1. Classification (NCBI taxonomy): domain Eukaryota; kingdom Metazoa; phylum Arthropoda; class Insecta; order Coleoptera; family Chrysomelidae; genus Diabrotica; species Diabrotica undecimpunctata. Next base: position 163,933 of record NW_027311938.1, on the reverse strand, counting down.
ACAGTACTTAGATCCCCACCATATCATTGTGAATTAAACCCGATTGAACTGGTATGGGCACAGATAAAGAGTGAAGTTTCAAGAAAAAATACCACTTTTAAAATTCATGATGTTAAACAGTTGTTTTTGGAGGCCGTAAATAATGTAAAACCTGAAAACTGGGAAAAGGCAGTAAATCACACTATTAAAGAAGAGGAAAAAATGTGGAAGCTGGACAATATTACTGATAAAATGATCGAGCCAGTTATTATAAATCTTGGTTCTGAAAGTTCATCTTCTGAATCTGATTTGGATTTGTAACAAGTAGCTGTAAGTTTTATATTAATATTTTTATTCATCTATTTAACATACCTTAGACGGTTTTAAAAACTCTTTTTCTCTTTTGTAATTTTTAAAAATTAAAAAAAATGTGAATTTTTTAAAACCCTTTTTAATGTCGGCCAGTCAGTTCTAATATAGTGTGTGATAAAAGAGGTCACTTTTGTTTACATACACATAACATTTTATAACACTGAAATAATTCATTTATTTTTTACAATTATTCAAAGTAATTTTTCAATTAATCTTGAGCACGCCCATGGAGTGGTCGGAGCTACCAGTTAAAATTATGCTAATTACTCTCTCGTTCATAAAAATAAACTATAGCAGATGCCGCAGATCCGTAATATTCAGATTCACATCAAATAAATAACAAGCTATTGAACTCCATATTGAGTGATTATACTAATAAAACTATAATTTACACAGATGGCTCTAAACTGAACTATTCATTTTATGATATTTATTTTAAATCCTTATTTTGTCGGTAAACATCAAGTGTATCACAGTGAAAATTTTGATAAATATATTTCAAAATGACAAATCGAGCTTTTTGCAGTTCTAACGGATGCAAAAACTCAAAAGCAAAAAATAAAAATTTAAGTTTTCATCGTTTTCCTAAAGATGAAAGGTAAATTATAGTATTTTATTATACATATTTGATATGTATAGTAGACCGACTAAAGATCAAAATCCCCTACGTAAGCCATCATCTCATTTTAATATCCAAGTTGAAAACTATTTAAAGAATCATTTAAATTGGATTAAATCATGGAAATGTAAACATATTGAAACTAACCCACCCTCTTTTAATGGTTTTTATCTAACAATTAATAGTAGTGTTTTAATGCAGTGAGACGAAATGAAAAAAGAGGGTAATGAATATTTATTAACTTCAGGGCTTAACCAAGATCCCTTAGAAAATTTATTCGGAACGCTTAGAAATAGATCTGGTTATAATTCAAATCCAACTGCGATGCAATTAAGGCAAACTTTACAATATACAATGTATGCTAATTTAACATCTGTTTCTAAATTAACTAACTGCAAAGCTGAGGAAACTATAACGCTACTAGCAATTCAGAATTTAATTGATTTACAAAAATCCGTAGATGAATTAAATGAAGATATTGAAGAAAAAAATGATGGACAAATAAGCTTTAATAATAAACGTATTGATTCTGTAACTGATTTGGAGGTTTGCGCTTTTATGGATACAGGGGATAAAATTTCAGAAAAACTGTTATTCTAATGATCCTTTAAACAAATGCTCACGGTTTTCAGATGTACAAGATTGTAATAGCGATTCTGATGATTCGATAATATCTTATAAGGAAGTTGATGAGTTTGTCGAAGATGAATTAGGTAGTACATCTAGGTTGAATGAAGTTTTTGATTGTAAATCATTCGATACAAATCTGACCATCAACGAGGAACTTTCAGAAACAAGTTTAAAATGTTTATCAATATTTGAAAGAGTATCAAATAATGCATCTTCGACTGCCTCAACTTCTCTTTATCTCAATTCATTTAAGTACCTTGCCGGATATTTTGCATACACATGTCTAAAAAAAACTAATTGTGAAAAGTGTGAAAATTATTTTGTTCGTAAAAATGTTAATTTTGTTTCAATGACAGATCTTTTATTAATTATTTAAAGCTTATAAAGTTTCTCAAAATAGTAACGAACTTGGTAATCTTTGCGTACCTACAGATGAATTTACAGAAGTAATACGTATTTCACTTGATATTTTTGATGTTGAGTTTAAAAATGTTTGTTATTTGGAAAATGTCAGTAAGTTGATTGGAAATAATGCTATAAAAAAAATAAATGAAATCAATCCATCATTTTTAAACATTGATGCCTCTTGTAAATCACATAAATATAGCTAAATTAAATATTACAAATTATTTTGTAAATTGATATATTTGACAATCATTTTGTAAACTAATATATTCTCCAAGCCAGAAATCTCAAAACAGGAATTGTCGAGCAGCAACAGCCCCCTGCCCCTGTGGTATAGAGAACCGCAAGTGGAACCCTCCCTGTCAACACAGGGAGTGAACTACCGAGAAGGCTCCTGGGACGGCACCCAGAATCCCGACTGGCAGCGGCCAGCACTGACGAAAAAAACTGTCTGCTAAGTAAGACACTAAAATCTCGTTTGAACAAATCGTTCACTGCCGTAAGGAATCACCCCTCTAGGAAGTCCCGACGCTTCGAAGACGAAGTTAGCGACAATCCCTTGTCGCCCACCCCACAGGTTGATACTTATATAATTATTACGACATTCTAGATAATGAATTAACGGACATTATTACCGAAATTAAAGCATCGCGAGAACAGCAAGCACAAATACAAGAGGACATCATGGACGATGACACTCAAAAGAATAGAGCCCTCCTTGACGACTCGGACAACGAAGTCGAAGAGATGAAGAAAACAAAAAAAGAAGACATAGAACACATGGAGAAGTCAGAAATGCTTCAAGCCATATACAAACTACACAGAATAATAGAAGTACAACACAGATGCTACAGGAAAACGCAAGAGGATTTGCAAGCCTAAATCAAGGACTTGCAAAGAATAATTAAAGAAAAGGACGCTGACAACAGACGTCTCACGGACAAAATCTTGGCCCTACACGACAAAAAAGAAGAAAATGAAAAGGACAAATCTACACAGAAAATAGAAATGCCAAAAAAGACTGAGATTCCGGTGAAAAAAACGAAATCAAAACCGAATAAAGAAACAAAGCAACCCGTAAAGGAACAAGAAAGGAAAAAACAGGAAGACAAGCAGAAAACTACAACAAAAAAATGTAAATAACTGCGAATCCGAGGAGAACAAGGAAATGGACACCATCGATGCCGAATGACAAAAACATGCTGTCCAAGAAAACGACTGGCAATCACCAAAGTGCAAAAGACCCAGGACAAAGGAAGTGGCAACCACCAGCGCTGCTGAGCTACAAACAGAAATAATTAAAAGGAGGAAAGAAAAAGAAATGGATTCGAACATAAAACAAATACAGGAGAAGAGACAGGAAAAAGAAAAAAGGATGCAGCCTAGCACTAGCAAAGCGAACAACCCTGAAAATGAAAAAAACTACAGAGAAGACAACAAAAATAGCGCCAAAACCACCGGTCATCATCTTAAAGACAGTCAACGAGCACCAACGTATCTTCCAAAAGGCCGCTGAAAAGAAAATAGTATCCGTCAATAAGTTCGCCCGATCAGGAAGAACAATTGTAATCCAAACAAAATCAAGAGAGGACTATCTAGGAATGGTCAAAGTATTAGAAAATCACGAACCAAGAGTCGAGTTTGTCGCATATCCAATAGATGGCGACAGAATGAAGAGAGTGATAGTCAGAGGGCTAGCCGCCACCACCGACCCAAAAATAATCAAAGAGGAACTTCAAAGACAGGGAGTAGAAGCAACTCAAGTCATAAACATAATATCAAAAAAGGAAGATAAGAAGCCTCTTCCTATGTTCCTAGTCACAATCCGAGAGGAAGATGACCAAAAAATCAAAATGCTTACTAACATCTGCTACATGAAAATTCATGTAGAGGATGAAATAAAGAACACAAGAGAAACTATGCAGTGCTACAACTGCCAAGGATACTACCACAGCTCCAAAGCGTGTAATTGTGGGGCAAAGTGTGTCAAATGCGGCAAAAACCACATTAGTAGCGAATGCGACATGGAAGGCGAATTCATCCCTAAATGCGCCAACTGCAACGGAGAACACACGGCAAACTACCGTGGATGCGCTAAAGCGCCGAAAAGAAGACCACCAATTAAGACACAGCAGAAAAGCAGACCAATAAGCAGTAAACCTACTAGCAACGGAGTCAGCTATGCGCAGGCTACAAAAAATCAAACCGATAAAGAAACCACAACTGCCGTAACAGAGGCGGCAGCACTTATCGACTAACTTTAACAACGACATAAACGCCAAAATGGCACACTTCTCCACAATGTTTGAGCAACTTACCCAAGTAATGACTGTGATAAGCTCCTTCGGCAAGCAATGCTAGCACACCAATAGGGAGATCTACGCATTGGGTCCTGGAACTCAGGTGGGATATTTACTAAAATCAATCTTCTGGACGAAATCGCAAATCGATTAGAATTAGATATCATAGCACTCCAAGAAACCAAACTGATGGAAAGGAAGAAAACCAAATTTCCAGGCTATGATATTTACAGGACAGATCACCGAGCGAACTCGGGAGGAACAGCCATTATGGTCAAAAAAGGAATAGAGCACCAAAACATACTTACTCCAGGTGGTTTGGTCACGATGGAAGCCACGATAGCATGGCTAATCGCCGGAAACGAGACACTAAAAATCGTCTCAGCATACGTTAGACCTAATGAACCGATCCTAGACGAGGACCTCAACAGAATCCTGGATTCAGAAGAACCCACGATAATTATAGGAGACTTAAATGCGAGATCACCGAATTGGTATGACATAAGAACAAACCCGAATGGCAGACGGCTCTGTGCCTATCTCGAGACGAAAAACAATACCTATGCAGTTGGCCCAGTAGACCCAACATGCTACAACGGTGTAGCAGAACCAACTCATCTCGATATTACAATCATACACAACGTGGGTCAACAATATGAAATAAACTCATTAAATGAAGGCGATTCCACACATAATCTAATCGTCCTGACCCTAGGCGCTATAGATATCAATCATCTGCAGCCCCACAAGAAAAGTACAGCAAACTGGCCTAACTACAGAAGAATAGTGAGCGAAAACATCGGTGCAATACCCACTATAAATAACATCGCAGAACTAGAGGATAGTGTGGTAAAATTAGAGAACACAATAAAAAAAGCCATCGATGCCAGCTCAAAGGAGATCGTAGTTAACACAATAAGTGGAAGATTCAGGGACATTAGTACAGAACTAAAGGACCTGATCAAGGAAAAAACAGAAAAAGACGTAGAGCCTACCGAACAAGAAATCAAGAAGATAAGAGGATTGCAAACGAGCTAGACAGAGAAGTCAAGAGGCAACAGCAAAATCATAGAAACGAAAGCTGGGATACCTATATTCAAGAGCTCAATCCGAACAAATCCGGTTTCTGGAAACTGTCAAAAGTCCTAAGAAAAGATAAAAAACCGATTCCACCACTACATGGAGAAAATGGAATCGTTTACACAGGGGATGACAAAGCCGAAGTACTAAAGGACGAACTCGAAAAGGCATGTCAAAACAATGAACACCCTTACGAAGACGTCGACTTTACCATCCAAGTCGAGAACTTCGCAAGAAGACTAAAAAAGAGAAAGGGAAGAATAGGACTAGTCCACACGTCCCCCGAAGAAATCAAAAATTTGATAAAAATGATAAATGCAAAAAAGCACCAGGACCGGATAACATTACTAACAAGGCCCTCAAGAATCTACCGACGAAAGCAGTAGTATACATCACCAACATCGTGAATGGCATACTAAAACTGCGATACTTCCCGGATAGATGGAAGGAAGCCCATGTAATGTTGATTGCAAAACCGGGAAAAGACGGCACTTTTCCACAAAACTACAGACCGATCAGCTTACTATCATCGGTAAGCAAAATCGCAGAGAGAGTCATTCTAAAAAGACTCAATGATGAATCTCTAGCTTTGGGATCTATACCAGAATCTCAGTTCGGATTCAGATCCGAACATTCATGCGAACTACAAGTACTCAGACTTACAGAACACATCACTAAAGGCTTCAATGAAAAGTTGTACACAGCAACTGCGTTCCTCGACGTGAGTAAAGCGTTCGATAGAGTATGGCATCTGGGTCTGCTCTACAAAATGATTAGCCTAGGTTATAGTGAGGCGATGACATGTCTCCTTGCGTCATACCTGGCCAACAGAAGGTTCAGAGTCAAGATAGGACCAACACTATCTAAGCTCGGGACTCTGGAGGCCGGTGTGCCTCAGGGGGCGGTGCTGTCGCCTTACCTGTACACTATCTACACTGCTGACACTCCGACAGACCCCAGAACACTGTTTAGTCCGTACGCGGACGATACAGCCATAGCAGCCAGTAGTAGAGATCCAAATCTGGCTGCCAAAAATATGCAAAGTGCTCTGAATAGATTCCAAAGATGGTGTATAAAGGGGAAAATTGCACTAAATCCCGATAAGATGCAAGCCGTTATGTAGAAACACAGGAAAAAGAGACCAGACAGGGAGATCACGGTAGGAGATACCCTTGTAGAATGGACGAACGAGGCTAAATACCTCGGAGTCATACTAGACAGTAAACTTAACTTTACGAATCACATCAAACAAACTGTCTACAAGGCACTAAGAAGTCAACTCTCACCGCTGATAGGCAGAAAGAGCAAACTTCGCTTCGAACGAATCACATCAAACAAACTGTCTACAAGGCACTAAGAAGTCAACTCTCACCGCTGATAGGCAGAAAGAGCAAACTTCGCTTTAAAACAAAAATGAGGGTAGCTAACAGCATAATACTACCCTCGAGTTACCCTAATATCGAGTTAGAGTTCGGTTCTAATAACCGAACAGTGCGGACGTGCTCCAGAGCGATCGTGACGTCAGTCAAGTAGAGATAAGGGAACAATAGGCCTTTCACGGTGCTTATTAGCACCCAGTGTTGTGTAAGCACTGATAGTGATTGTCCTTTGTTTTCGAACAAAGAAAAACAGCGAATGAGCCGTTGTTATCTGTAAACCGTTGGAGACCGTTGAATTTATTGGCGCCTTCACGGTTATCGGTAATAGCGGTAAATTCTGAAAAATATACGGGTTAACCACAGTGGGTCCGCAAGGGATGACACTGCGAGGCTTGGAATAGTAGCACTTCAAGTCGAGCAGCAACAGCCCCCTGCCCCTGTGGTATAGAGAACCGCAAGCGGAACCCTCCCTGTCAACACAGGGAGTGAACTTCCGAGCAGGCTCCTGGGACGGCAGCTCCCAGAATCCGGACTGGCAGCGGCCAGCACGAACGCAAAAAACAGAGTCTTCAAAGTAAGATATCCACTTTTGTTCGAACAAATTGTTCACTGCCGTAAGGCTACATGGCTAGAGTTCTAAACTCCCCCCCAGACAGTCCCGACACGTACGTGTCGGAACAAGAAGAAGAAGTTAGCGACAATCCCCTGTAGCCCACCCCTCAGGTCGTAATATCTGACACATATGAAATGCTAGACAAAGAATTATCTGAATTAAAAACTGAAATTAGTAAACCGCGAGAACAATACGCGCAACCCTTAGAGGACATCATGGACGATGGTACTCAGAAGAAAAGAGCCCTCCCTGACGATTCGGACGAAGATTCCGATGAAATGAAAAAACTTAAAAAAGCAGACCTGGAAATAATGGAGAAGACGGATCTGTTCCAAGCCATTGAGAAACTCAACAGGATCATTGAAGTGCAGCACAAGTGTTACAGGAAAACACAAGAGGATCTGCAAGCCCAAATCAAGGACCTGCAAAAAATAATAAAGGAAAAAGACGCTGACAACAGACGTCTAACAGACAAAATAATGGCCCTTCTTGAAATAAAAGAAAAAAATGAAAAGGTCGAAACCGTGAAGAACATAGAAAAATCAAAAAAGACGGAGATTCCGGCGAAAAAAACGGAATCCAAGACAAGCAAAGAAACAAAACAACCCACAAAGGAAATTGAAAAGAAAAAAACGGAAGAAAAACAGAAAACTGAAATAAAGAAGGTAAACAACTATGAATCGGAAAAAAATAACGAAGTGGACACTACCAATCAGGACGAATGGCAAAAACATGCGGTTCAAGAAAATGACTGGCAATCGCCCAAATGTAAAAGACCTAGGACAATTGTCAGCGCAGCTGAACAACAAACTGAAATAATAAAGAGAAGAAAAGAAAAAGAACTGGACACCAACATTAAACAAATCCATGAGAAACGACAAGAAAAAGAAAAAAGGATGCAGCCTGGCACCAGTAAAGTACAAAACCCCGAACACGAAACTACAGAAAAGACAACAAAACTTGCGCCTAAACCACCGGCCATTATTTTGAAGTCTGTAAATGAACATCAGCGAGTCTTTCAAAAAGCCGCTAAAAAGAAAATCAGTTCCGTAAATAAGTTCGCCCGATCGGGAAGGACGATCGTTATACAAACTAAAACACGAGAAGATTACTTAGGAATGGTTAAGATTTTAGAAAATCACGAACCAAAAGTAGAATTCGTCGCCTACCCAATAGATGGCGACAGAAAGAAAAGAGAAGTAGTCAGAGGGCTGGCCGCCACTACAGACCCAAAAACTATTCAAGAAGAACTACAAGGACAAGGCATAGAAGCAACAAGAGTGATAAATATCATCTCCAAGAAGGAAGACAAAAAGCCATGACCTATGTTCTTGGTCACTATCCGTGAGGAAGATGATCAGAAAATTAAATCCTTAACGAATATCTGCTACATGAAAATTCATGTAGAGGATGAGATCAAGAATACTAGAGAAACCATGCAGTGCTACAACTGCCAGGGTTACTACCACAGCTCCAAAGCGTGTCACTGTGGAGCTAAGTGTGTCAAGTGTGGAAAAAATCACATCAGCAGCGAGTGTGATATGGAAGGTGAATTCACCCCTAAATGCGCAAATTGCAACGGTGAACACACCGCCAACTACCGCGGATGTACCAAAGCACCGAAAAGAAGAATGCCAATCAGGACACAACAAAAAAGTAAACCCATAAATAGCAAACCCACCAGTAATGGAGTCAGCTACGCGCAAGCCACGAAGAACCAAAAAGAAAGCGAAACCACAACTGCAGTTACAGAAGCAGCAGCACTCATCGCAAACTTCAATAACGACATAAACGCCAAAATGGCACACTTCTCCACAATGTTGGAGCAGTTAACACAAGTAATGACAGTAATAAGCTCCTTCGGTAAGCAATGTTAGTACACCAATCGGGAGATCTACGCATTGGGTCTTGGAACTCAGGTGGACTATACACAAAAATAAATCTTCTGGACGAAATCGCAAATCGATTAGAATTAGATATCATAGCGCTACAAGAAACCAAATTGGTGGAGAGGAAGAAAACTAAATTCCCAGGCTATGATATCTACAGGACAGATCACCGAGCGAACTCGGGAGGAACACCCATTATGGTCAAAAAAGGAATAGAGCACCAAAACATACCTACACCAGATGGTTTGGTCACAATGGAAGCCACGATAGTACGACTAATCGCTGGAAACGAGACACTAAAAATCGTCTCAACATACGTTAGACCTAATGAACCGATCCTAGACGAGGACCTCAACAAAATCCTGGATTCAGAAGAACCCACGATAATTATAGGAGACTTAAATGCGAGATCACCGAACTGGTACGACAGAAGGACAAATCCGAATGGCAGACGGCTCTGTGCCTATCTCGAGACAAAGAACAATACTTATGCAGTTGGTCCAACGGACCCAACATGCTACAATGGAGTAGCAGAACCAACTCATCTCGATATTGCAATCCTACACAACGTGGGTCAACAATATGAAATACACTCATTAAATGAAGGCGATTCCACTCATAATCTAATCGTCCTGACCCTAGGCGCTATAGATATCAATCATCTGCAGCCCCACAAGAAAAGCACAGTAAACTGGCCAAACTACATAAGAATAGTGAGCGAAAACATCGGTGCGATACCCACTATAAACAACATCGCCGAACTAGAGGATAGTGTGGTAAAATTAGAAAACACAATCAAAAAAGCCATCGATGCCAGCTCAAAAGAAATCGTAGTTAACACGATAAACGGAAGATTCAGGGACATTAGTACTGAACTAAAGGACCTGATCAAAGAGAAAAACAGAAAAAGACGTAGAGCCTACCGAACAAGAAACCAAGAAGATAAGAGGATTGCAAACGAGTTAGACAGAGAAGTCAAGAGGCAACTGCAAAACCACAGAAATGAAAGCTGGGACAACTATATTCAAGAGCTAAATCCGAACAAATCCGGTTTCTGGAAATTGTCAAAAGTCCTAAGAAAAGACAAAAAACCGATTCCACCACTACACGGAGAAAACGGAATCGTCTACACAGAAGAAGACAAAGCCGAAGTATTAAAAGACGAACTCGAAAAGGCATGTCAAAACAACGAACACCCGTACAAAGACATCGACTTTACCATCCAAGTCGAAAACTACGCCAGGAGATTAAAAAAGAGAAAGGGAAGAATAGGACTAATCCACACGTCCCCTGAAGAAATCAAAAATCTGATAAAAATGACAAATGCGAAAAAAGCACCAGGACCGGATAACATTACCAACAAGGCCCTCAAGAATCTACCGACGAAAGCAGTAGTATACATCACCAATATCGTGAATGGCATACTAAAACTGCGATACTACCCGGACAGATGGAAGGAAGCCCACGTAATGATGATTGCAAAACCGGGAAAAGACGGCACTTTTCCACAAAACTACAGATCGATAAGCTTACTATCATCAGTAAGTAAAATCGCAGAGAGAGTCATTTTAAAAAGACTCAATGATGAATCTCTAGCTTTGGGATCTATACCAGAATCTCAGTTCGGATTCAGATCGGAACACTCATGCGAACTTCAAGTACTGAGACTAACAGAACACATCACTAAAGGCTTTAATGAAAAGTTGTACACAGCAACTGCGTTCCTCGACGTGAGTAAAGCGTTCGATAGGGTATGGCATCTGGGTCTGCTCTATAAAATGAGTAACCTAGGTTACAGTGAGGCGATGACATGTCTTCTTGCGTCATACCTGGCCAACAGAAGGTTCAGAGTTAAGATAGGACCAACACTATCTAAGCTCGGGACTCTGGAGGCCGGTGTGCCCCAGGGGGCGGTGCTGTCGCCTTACCTGTACACTATCTACACTGCTGACACTCCGACAGACCCCAGAACACTGGTTAGTCCGTACGCGGATGATACAGCCATAGCAGCCAGTAGTAGAGATCCAAATCTGGCTGCCAATCATATGCAAAGTGCTCTGAATAGATTCCAAAGATGGTGTATAAAGGGGAAAATTGCACTAAATCCCGATAAGATGCAAGCCGTTATGTAGATACACAGGAAAAAAAGACCAGACAGGGAGATCACGGTAGGAAATACCCTTGTAGAATGGACGAACGAGGCTAAATACCTCGGAGTCATACTAGACACTAAACTTAACTTTACGAATCACATCACACAAACTGTCTACAAGGCACTAAGAAGTCAACTCTCACCGCTGATAGTCAGAAAGAGCAAACTTCGCTTTAAAACAAAAATGAGGGTAGCTAACAGCATAATACTAGCCTCCCTAACATATGCATCTGCCGCCTGGGGACATACATGCAAAACGAACAGGAAGAAAATCCAAACAACGCAAAATTGGATAATAAGAGAAGCTCTGAACCTACCAAACTACGTACCACTAAGATACCTCTACAGGGACTCAGGAGAAAAATAAATATTAAGAATAATGGACGAAAGAGCCCATAATATCTTCAATGAAGTCAGAAACCATGCAAATAGAAAATTAAGAGAGTTGGCCTTGGCTCCAGAAATTTTGTATGGAACATTTACTTGAAGTTTATTTAACTTTATCATAGGTTTTCGTTGTCCTTCTAAAAGAAGAAACTCATTTAGTGCTTCTAAATCCATTTTTTTTCTGAAAACGTATCACAAATTACTAAACTGTTAACACTTAAAACACTTAACTTACCGTTAAATAACACACCGAACTGTTAAATAACACACCGAGTTAAATCTGAATATCACTGACTGATATACTTAACGTACCGTAATGCTTTCAGTGAAGACTTTCAACTTACTCTAAAACGCTGTTTGCTTCAGCCTTTTATAGCAAATCTCACAACACATTTCAAGGATATCCGGTGTTAACCTTGGTATTGACCCTGACATCGACATAGACATCAACCTTTACCTTTGACCTTTAAACTTTGACCTTTGACATTGACCTTGACCTTTGCGTGACATTGACCTCGACCTTTGACCTTGAACCGACCTTGACCTTTGACATTTGAACCCCCATCATTTAACATTTATACTATTTGCCTTACTATAGTCTATTAGCTTATACAATGTACTAATTAATAAATTAGATTAAATTCTTTTGATTTTTCAATGTAAATCACCCTATATTATTCAAGATATAACTTATAGATAATTCCTGTCGCCTTGTATATTTTAAAAATTGTTATTTGTGATATTCAATGCTTTAAATTTAAAAAATTTATTTTTCATCTTTTCATCTGTATTTCCATAAGTTATACACATATACACTAAAATATGTTCAGTCTATTTGCCTTTTGTATAAATTTTTCTTATTTCTTTGATTACACATATTTTTCAAGATAATAACTTTTGGATAGCTCTAGACTACTAGGAAGTAAAGTGCTAAATAATCTTCTTTTTTATTAGACTTGATTTGAATTACCCTATATTTCTTCGGTTACTAATTTACAATACATTAATTACTTAACAAGATTTCATTCATTCTTTTTGATTCTTCGATGTGAATCACCCTATATTAATCAAGATAAAACTTATAGATAACTCCTGTCGCTTTGTATATTTTAAAAATAATATTTGTGGTATTAATTGCTTTAAATTTAACAAAAATACATTTTTCATCTTTTTACACATCTTCGATTTGAATCGCCTGTATTTCCATAAGTTATACACATTTACACTAAGATCTGTTCAGTCTATTTACCTTTTGTATAAATTTTTCTTATCTCTTTGATTACACATATTCCTCAAGATAATTACTTTTGGATAACTCTTGTCACCTTGTATATTTTAAAAATTATTATTTGGATAAGTAAATTGCTTCTTCTTTTTTATTAGACTTGATTTTAATTACCCTATATTTCTTCGGTTAATAATTAACAGCACATTAATTACTAAGCTAGATTTTATTCTTTTTGATTCTTCAATGTGAATCACCCTATATTAGTCAAGATATAACTTATAGATAACTCCTGTCGCCTTGTATATTTTAAAAATTTATATTTGCGGTATTAAATGCTTTAAATTTAAAAAAATAGATTTTTCATCTTTTTACACATTTTCGATTTGAATCGCCCTATATTTCTATAATTTAATCTTCTCAGTATGGTCCGCCTTGGATGTGTAACCAAGAAATACTCACGACGGACCTGTATATACAACGTAAAAAGACTATCAGTTTTGCCTATTTAAGTAAAAAATGTGAAATCATTCTTTGTTGGTGACGAATTTATCGTTTCCGATAGAGAATGAATAATTAGTTAGTCTGAAATAAATCTTTGTTGGAAAGAGTTCTCGCTTTTAATTTAGTTTATAGATGCATAAAGATTTTCTTGTCCGCATTGCAAGATGTTAGTAAAAGATGCGGTCATTGATCGAACTTCATCGATTGCGTAAATGAAGATCTTAGCGGTAAGCGACCGTAACGATGGGGTCATTGATCAGAAACTAAAAGATTCAAATTAGTATAACACATACATACTGTTCGGTGTCTATAAAAAGCTAATTTTTTTTCAGTTTTAATTTATTTCTAGTTTTTAGAACGTCGTGCTACACATTGAAAAATAATGTTTTAAAATAAATAGTTATTTGCATTCATCTTGGGCTGAGTCTAACACATCTCTTCTCAATTCTGTTTTCCTAATAAAAAAAGAGAAGTATATTCTTTAAAATATTGCCAAAAAATATGTATGGATCCACTGTAAGGTTAATAATGGTTTTTTGATAAAACCTTCACATTTTTTTTTGTCAAATAAAAATTTATTTGATTTGTTATTTACCTATCGTATTTTTTAACTGCGTTGAGTTCATTTAACTTTGATGTTAATGTTCTAAATGATTTTTGGATACAAACTTGAACCTTTCATAAAAATTTAAACAGTTCTTATCCTATTATAATTTTTTAATTTTATTGAGTGCATTACACTTTGATGTCAATGCTCTAAATGATTTTTGGAGCTTTTACATTCTTCTAACTTTTGCAATGAGTTCATTTAACTTTGATGTCAATGTTCTAAATGAATTTTTTTATCCATCTAAGGGTAAATAAGGTATTAACCTATAGTATTTTCTTAATTTGCATGGAGTTCATTTAACTTGAAGTCAACGTTTTCAAGTTGTAATTTTTATTTTGACTAAAGTTTGCTGCACTTTGCCGCAACGTTAATCTGAACCTAAGTTTTACTCTGGTTAAAGTTTGTTGCTCTTTGCCGTTAATAATTTTTCTTCAAGCTAAAGTTCATTTCTCTTTTGCAGTCAATGTTTATTCAACTTAATTTTTATTCTTGTTAAAAGTTTCTAGATCTAGGTACTTGTCCTTTATGGTACATTCTATTTTTAGATTGAACGGAACTTGTTTTCAGTTTTTCTCTTTGAAAACTAGTTTGTGGCTAGGTGTATATATTGGAGATGTGCCTTTTATACTATCAGTCTTTGAAGAAAATTCAGTGAAAATGTCTAAAAACATAAAAATACAACAAAACGTACAGGTTAAAAAACCTAGAATAGAAAAACCTATACCTAATTTAAAGCCCATCGCTGAAGAACCTAAAAAATCTGTAAGTACTTTTATTTTGTATTTATTGTTTGAATATTTTTTATCTCACTTAAAATCAATGTATTATTATTTGGGTGCTATATTAAATTGTTTTAAATTCTATTTTTCGATACTATTTTCTAATTAATTATTTTGCTTAAAATCTATTCAAAAGTTTAAATTGTTTGGAAACATTTTGTATTTTTTTTTTAGTTTGTACTTATTGTTTGAATATTGTTTTCTAACTTACTCAAAATATGTCAGAAGTTTAAATTGTTAACATTCTCTTTTATATATCTTGGGTTTATTGTTTTAATGTTACTTTTTATCTCACTTAAAATCTATGTATAATTATTATTTGGATGCTTTATTAAATTGTTTTAAACACTCTATCTTTCGATGCTATTTTATAATTAATTAGTTTGCTTAAAATCTATTTAAAAGCTTAAATTGTTTGGAAACATTCTGTATATATTTTTTAATAAATTATTATTATAATATACTTTTTTGTTTTAGATTGACTTAACCCTCGACTCGGAAGATATATTTAAAGATCTGTTAAAGTCGATCAATGACTTTCAGTATCCAGCTGCAGCTTCTTCTTTAGATGCATCTTCAGCTTCTCCTGCAGCTTCCTCTTCAGCTTCCTCTTCAGCTTCCACTTCCTCAGAAATCCCCACAACAGATTGGACTCCTCAAAGGATTGATATGTTTTACAAAAGTTTAGAAGAACAATACGCAAATATATACGGACACTTTCAATCTTTTTGCTTGTTAAAAGATAAATTAAAAAATTATCAACAAGAACACCAAGAAATTTTAAAGAAAGAAAAAAAATTAAACATTGAAGTGAATGAAAATTAACAAAAAAAATAAGATCTGAAAAAATGATAAGAAACTTAAAAGAAGACATGGATAAAATGTTTTATTCATTTAAGAAATAATTAATTGGATATATATTTGTAATAAGTTTAAGATTAGTTATAAGATGTATTAGTGTCTAAAAATAAATTTATTTTTCTACGTCTTTCTTTTATTTATTAAATAATTAGTAATTATGCAAATTGGTTTCAATCGTTAAAATCATATAGTTAACTATTTAAATGGAAAATAAGTCACAATTTCATTTAAAATAGTTAACTACATTAAGATGCCACAAAAAAATAGTTTCAACACATTATTAAAGTCATATTGATTAAATAAATCCTATGTGTTTGTATATACCTACTGGTAGTTAAAAAATGTGGAAACGTAAAACAAATATGTTAATATGCTTTGCCTGAAGCGTGAATAAATATGATTATATTATCATACTTGTTTTATCCAGAGGCGGCTCTTAATTCAAAAGGTTTTTAGTTAAAAGATTTTACTATTTAATATTTGATTTAAGCATAAATCAATTTTCAGATGATACAAGGTGGAACATTGTCACAAACCGGAATAACTGATACTAAATTTGTAAATGTGTTATTAGAATTATTATTAAGTATTTAAATACACATACATCATTCTCAGGTTATACAAGGTGGAATAGGAAACGTCACCGTTTAAATAACTAATACTATAGTTCATAAGTTTTTCTTATAATAATTAAGGTGTAGGTGGCACACGGTACTTGACAAACCGAAATAATTTGGTATAGCCGGAATAATTGTAAACTGGAATAACTGGTCTAATTGGTTTCTCCCACAAAAACTGGGCACAAACCGGAAGAATGTTAAGTTTAAAGGTTAAAGATTAAAGGTTAAAGATTAAGGGTAAAAGAAGTGTTAAAGGTTAAGGGTCAAAGATTACGTGTCAAAGATTAAGGGTTAAAGGTCAAGGGTTAAAGAATGATTAAATAACCGGTTTAACCGGTTTCCCCCACCACATTTGCACCAGGAATGGTATAGAGTATCTACTGAGATCCTAAAGTAACTGATCTCAGAGCACTGGCATACCGTTGTGATGGTGCGATTGAGTATAAATTATTATACCAGGACCATTGAACACCATTACCAAGGCGTACAAGAGCAATTCAAGATAATTTGGATATGCCCCAATTGCATAACGGTCCTCTAAAAATTAAGCCTGATAAATTTAAACACTTTCAAGAATTAAAAAACTATATTCCAGAAGATTTTAGGCTATTCTACGACAACTTATCTCACTAACTCAAACTTTTTTTTATTTTTTTTTGTATTTCTGTCTAATAAAGTTTTTAGTTGTGTTCGTATTGTTTCATTAATATTTTTTAATCATCTAATTAAACAAAATATTGTATTCAAATTCTTAACCAGATAATACTTTTCATGTCAAAAGATCGCAAGTTGAAAAATGATTAAAAAAAATACAACAAAACCTCGTAAGTCGATTTTTTCTTTGAAAAATCACATCCAATTTAATGTACTTGCACAGCATTAAAAATAGGTGCAAGTATAATGTTTTATATCGCTAACACCAAAACGGGAACGCCTTATTAAAAAAGTAATCAGTTTTTTGTCTCTCCTGTAAAATTTATAAAATTCGACTTAACAGGCTTTAACTTTAGCCATCCATAAATCAAATGCAGAAAAAAGGTGAACAGTTCGAGTCACCAAAGAAAAAGGGTTGCACTAATAAACGAGTAACAAATACAACAACTTTGAATACAAGTTCTATTCGTGATACCATTTACAATACGTACCAGAGAAGTAAGTATCATCATTATCATCATCAATGGCTCTACAACTCTTCGTGAGTCTTTGCCGCGTTTATTATTGCCTTCCATGTTTGTCGGTCCTGTGCCAGTAATTCCCATTGTCGCACTCCCATTTTCTCTAGATCTTCTTTGACTGCATCTTTCCACCTTTTTCTTTTTCCACCTTAGCGATGTCATAAAAACATCCTTTCCGGATTCAGAAATCGCTAAACAGTTTTCATGTAAGAGAACAAAATCAGCAGCTATTGCATACAATGTTTTGGATGAAAATTTCCACCAACGCATGATTGAGGACCTCCAAAAAGGCTGTCCATTATTTTCTATTATTATAGATGAAAGTACTGATGTGAGTACAACCAAAGTCTTGGCAATCGCCATTAAATTTTATTCTAATGTCCATAACTGTGTAAAAACTAATTTTTTTGTGCAGTAGATATACAGGGTGAAACTGCTCAGCATTTATTTGATGCGCTCAATAGTGCATTAATAAATCATGGATTAAATATGAAACAAATGGTAGGTTTTGCGGCTGACACCACGAATGTTATGTTTGGTGAAAGCAATGGTATTGTTTCAAAAATTAAAGAAATTAATCCTAATTGTATATTTGTAAAATGTGTCTGTCATTCTGTTGCTCTTGCTATAAGTCATGCTTGTAAAGTTTTACCTAGAAATTTGGAACAATTTATTAAAGAAATATATAGTTATTTTTAACAAAGCAGTAAACGACAAAGGGAATTCAAAGAATTTCAGGAATTTACTAATACTGAAAACATAGAATTTTAAGGCATTATGATATACGCTGGCTATCGCTGCACATGTGTATTAATAGAGTTTTAGAGCAGTGGGTTCCTCTAAAACTATTTTTTCAAGGTCAGTTTTTGGAAGACAAAAAACAACATTCTGAATTTTTATATAGCTGCTTTAATGACAACCTTATTAAGTTATATTTTTACTTTCTTGATTTTATTTTGCCCATAGCAAATAAATTTAACACAGTTTTTCAGGGAGATTACCCAGTTACCCATAGGTTTTATAATGACATGTCAAGCTTTTTTCTTTCTGTTTTAAGTTGCTTTATGAAAAATAACTATATAAAAACTACCCCAATTTCCAATGTCGACCCTAATGTATCCATGCATTATTTACCCTTAAATGAAATGTATTTAGGTGTAAATGTTGCAAAAAATATAAACGAAATGAAAGGTAACATTACTGAACCAATTATTAATGATTTTTTCAAAAGATGTCAGCTATTCCTCATAGAGTTATCAAATCAATTAAAAAATAGACTTTACAAAATGAGACTTTTAAGCAACTTGGCTTTTTAATTACTATTTAAATGGGAATAAGCCACAATTAAAGGTTAAAATACGTTTATTGACGTTTCAATTTCCACTTCGGAAATCGTTCTCAAAATACAAACATTAGTTTGGCTTATTCCCATTTAAATAGTAATTAATTTAAAATGCCACAAGAAAATAGCTTCAGAACAATATTATAAGGAATATTATGCATTTGTAAAAGGTAATATGCAAGAAATTATTTCTTTGCATAAGTTACAATTAATAAAAATATATCGGGAATACATTGCGCGTGGGAGCACCTGATTGGAAGCTCGCTCTATCGGCCACTGCCACACGATTCGCAGAAGCGCTGACCTTGGCGCGACGTCTGTTTGTTTACGAGTTTACGTCCTGACTCACTACCGTTCTCATATACCCCCTTCGTCACAGGTTTCAATTGCAATTTTCGGCAGTTCGAGTTTAAATAGGACGTTGAACACAGCTTTGGTGTAATTCTGTTGTTTACTTTCAGTTTTTAGTAGCTGTTACGTGATTTTAAAAACATTCTGAAGATTATATGTGATGATATTGAGAATAACAAAATAAGGTATGTTTTCACAACTAAAACTTTAAAACTATATTATGTAGTTATAATGGGCCTCCTAGTTCTAATCTTGTATTCTGGCAGAGATTATTCGTGTATTTCGCGAAGTGCTTTATTATCTGCCTAACATGTCTGTTATTTTATTTTATGTTCTATCCAATTATTAAATGCTATAACATAAGTAAGATTATGTAATGAATTTATTTAATTACAAATATATATTGAGCATACTGTACTGGATATAGCTTCAATAGAAACTGTTGGCGAAAGACAGTTTTTAGGTGCAAATGGTCTTTGTTTTTTGTAATTAAATTAATTGTAGATGTGGTTTGGATGAATTTTTTTCCGTGGGAAAAGGACAAATAAAGGCCTCTATCCTCTAACGGTTTTTTTAAATCAATTAGCTTACATAGGTTTTTATTTTTTTTAGAATTTAAAATGGAATACCGACACAAATCTGGGGCCGTAAAGAGGAAAGAAAAACATGAAAGAGAGGAGAAGGCAAAGAAAGGCCAACAGAAGCTGTCTGTTTTCTTTACACAGCCGAAAAATGTGTCAAATTAAGAGAAAGAAACTAACATCGAAAATGATCCCTTAATCTTGCCGGGCACTTCAAATTCACAAACACCCTCCAACAGCTCAAATGTTGGTCGTGAGCTATCCTCACTTAGTAGTGACGAGTTTTTAACTCCATTACAGTTAGAAGAACGTGAAGAACAGGATGAGGCAGTGTCAGCGTCTACGAACATTTTGAGCCAACCAGAAGTTTTTGATGTAGGCAATTTGAGTTTGTTACAACTTAGTACTAAAGTTGAAGCTGCTGTCACAAAGGGGCCACAAGCTCATCCCAACATGTTTCCTGCAGACTCAACGAGACGGCAATTTCCTTTATCTCTGCTTAAATTTAAACTACCCAATAATGAAGTTGTTCCAAGGGATTGGCTTGTTTGGGGCGAAGTGAAACAGGCTTTGTTTTGCTTTCCTTGTCGGCTGTTTTGTACTCAGACAGAGGTGGTGCGATCCAAATTCGCCTCAGTTAGTGGGTATCCAAAAGAACATAAATGGAAAAAGTTGTACGAAAAGATTCCTGAGCACCAAAATAGCCTTAGCCATAAAGAATGTTACTTAAAATGGAAAGATCTGGAATTAAATCTTAACAAAGGAGGTACTATATTTGGTAGCATTGAAAAACAATTGCAGAATGAAATCACTACCTGGAAACAGATCTTACACAGACTCCTTCACGTAACTTTATTTTTAAGTGAGCGAGGTCTCTCTTTTAGAAGAGAAACTCAAAAGGTGGGTCATCCAAACAACGGCAATTTTTTGGGCGTGCTAGAACTTTTAGGTCATTGTGACCCTATTTTATCGAAGCATCTAGATCAGGTTAAGCAATCTCAAGAATCGAATAAGAGAATGCAAGTGGATTATTTGTCTTGGAGAACTCAAAACGAGTTCATAGCAAGTTCTGCTGATTATTTAAGGAAAGTTATTGTGGACGAACTCAAGCGATCTAAAAACTATTCTATTATGGTTGACGCTACACCAGACTCAAGCCATGTAGAACAGACCTCTTTTGTATTTAGATACATTATTTTCAAAGAAGACGTAAAAGAATATGAAATCCATGAACGATTTTTGGAGTTTTCGGACTGCAATGAAAAAACTGGAGAAGACATCGCAAATCTAATCAAAGAAGTTCTTTAAAAATATGACATATCCTTAGATGACTGTAGAGGACAGGGATTCGATAACGGCAGTAATATGAGTGGCAAGTATTCAGGCTCATATTTTAAAATCAAACCCTCTGGCTGTGTACTCATCATGTGGATGCCACAGTTTGAACTTATGTTGAGTATGCGCTGCTGAGAGTTGTACTGAAGCACAGACTTTCTTTGGTGTTGTTCAGAATCTGTACAATTTATTCAGTTGCAGCCCGAAAAGATGGGAGCTTCTGAAAGAGATAGTAGGATCTTCACTGCACTCATTGTCTGATATGAGGTGGAGTGCTAGAGTAGAATGTGTGAAACCAATAGCGGCACCCATAGGCATAATCATTGAGGCAGTTTCATCATTGTTGAATCTTAACGTAACTGTTGAAACGAGAGCCACAATCAATGGGGTTTTAGAATATCTTAACACCTTCAAGTGCATCCTCATGGCGTCAATTTAGATGAAAGTGTTAGTACCCATCAACTACAGAAGTCAACTACTTCAAACTATGGACGCTACTTTGGATGTTGGAGAGTAGTAATATAGAGAGCCTAATTGATGATTTAAGTGCCTTAAGAAATAACTGGGACAAGATATTGTCTGAATGCAAATATGTTGCAAATGCTTATGGTATCGAACCGGAACTCTCCACTTCCCGTGCGAGAAAGAGGAAGACTTTTCACGATGAAACAGCTACAGAAGATGTAATGTTAAATTTATCCCCGGAAGAACGCTTCAAAACAAAAGTTTTTTACACAATAATTGATGTTTTGGTGGCCAACGTGAAAACGAGGTTCACAGCACTGAGAGAAATCGAAATGAAATTTTCATTTTTATGGAAGTATAACGAAATGGACGAGAATACGATCTCAGAAAGTTGTGTAAGATTCGCCGAAGAGTACAATTCAGATGTAAGCAGGGATCTAGTTGATGAAATGATGAAAACTGTTAGTAAATCAAACATCTCAGATACGTCGCTGAAACCAGCAAAACTTTTGAACAAGCTCGTGTCCCTTAATATGACAAATCTTTTCTCCAATGTATGAATTGCTCTTCGCATATTCTGTTGCCTACCAGTATACGTTGCTCAGGCCGAGAGATCATTTAGTGTTTTGAGCCGAATTAAGAATTGTTTAAGATCTACTATGGGTCAACAACGATTATCTGATTTGGGACTGTTAAGCATAGAGTCGAAACTTGCAAAAACTCTTGATTTCGACCACGTGATCCAAAACTTTGCGGATATGAAAGCAAGAAAAGTTGTTGTAACTAACAGTTCTATTGTAAATAATTAAAAACAAAGTTTAATTGTTAAAACTGTTTTAATTTTCTTACTTCCTGTGTGTCAATAGCATGAGTGTTCACTATTACATATCCCAGTTTATGAGTTATCAGATTTTTGGGAATTCGTCGTTCAACTGGGTTTGGGGGGGGGGGAGGGTCTCATCCCCGGGGCCCGGCCTGGCTCTGGGCGGCCCTGGGTATAACGACATTCAAACTGGAACTAAAGTAATGATGTTAAGATTCGCAGAACCCCTATTTCTTATCATAAAATTTCAGGTAGAATACTAATTACCTACCAATATTTTTAAAGAAGTATATCAATTGCAACTTCTGAAACGGAAAAACCCAATCAAATATTGAACAAGGGAATATGAGCTCTAACATCATAATACTTTAGTGATATTATCGTTATAATTTTAATATTTTTTAAGTAAGAAGTAGTGTTATATAGTAGCATTGTTTAAAAAAGACTCATTATTTTTTAAACAACGATGGTAGTGTAGTAATAGACAAATACAAAGTTTGAGAAGTCATTATTCAAATATCTTTTCTAAGAAATATATGGCCGGAGCGAATTTACCTATGCCCCTTTTCTGTGGGGTATTAAAATCTGACCGCGTGAGCGAACTAGTATACATCCTTTGTTCGAACGCTAATCAAAACTTGATTGTAATCAAATATTTAATTACAAGCAAATACATCACAGCAGCTGTCAAAATTATTAAAAATTGCTTATTATTATTATTGATTTAACATCAGAAATAGTTTAATTATGGTTTATTTTAAATTAAAACGAAAACGCAAAATAATAAAATTTAATAAAATAAATCAGCCACCATAACCTCAAGATGAGACGTATTTGATTTTAATTAAATATTTGAGTTTTAATTAGCGTTCGAACAACCGGTCCTAAGATTTATGGGAGCTTCACTCGACGCCAGCTCGAGATTTTTCACCATTCATCATTCTGTGTCACTATGGTAATTTTAATAGAATCAGTTTACGTACAAATGAGTGGACAACCATAATTGAGTGGTTAAAGCAAAAATGATTGATTATTTCCAAGCAGATCTACCGATTTATGCCGATGAGTATGATCCAATCGAATTTTAAGCGTGGTGATTTCTGCACATTAAGACAATTGGTGATGGAAAATGTAAAGTTACTGACCATTGAGAAATTTGGAGTCGAATATTATTTATGGGAAAACGAGGTCATTCAAAGTATAGAAGCAGACCCACAATTACCATAGTGACACAGAATGATGAATGGTGAAAAATCTCGAGCTGGCGTCGAGTGAAGCTCCCATAAATCTTAGGACCGGTTGTTCGAACGCTAATTAAAACTCAAATATTTAATTAAAATCAAATACGTCTCATCTTGAGGTTATGGTGGCTGATTTATTTTATTAAATTTTATTATTTTGCGTTTTCGTTTTAATTTAAAATAAACCATAATTAAACTATTTCTGATGTTAAATCAATAATAATAATAAGCAATTTTTAATAATTTTGACAGCTGCTGTGATGTATTTGCTTGTAATTAAATATTTGATTACAATCAAGTTTTGATTAGCGTTCGAACAAAGGATGTATACTAGTTCGCTCACGCGGTCAGATTTTAATACCCCACAGAAAAGGGGCATAGGTAAATTCGCTCCGGCCATATATTTCTTAGAAAAGATATTTGAATAATGACTTCTCAAACTTTGTATTTGTCTATTACTACACTACCATCGTTGTTTAAAAAATAATGAGTCTTTTTTAAACAATGCTACTATATAACACTACTTCTTACTTAAAAAATATTAAAATTATAACGATAATATCACTAAAGTATTATGATGTTAGAGCTCATATTCCCTTGTTCAATATTTGATTGGGTTTTTCCGTTTCAGAAGTTGCAATTGATATACTTCTTTAAAAATATTGGTAGGTAATTAGTATTCTACCTGAAATTTTATGATAAGAAATAGGGGTTCTGCGAATCTTAACATCATTACTTTAGTTCCAGTTTGAATGTCGTTATACCCAGGGCCGCCCAGAGCCAGGCCGGGCCCCGGGGATGAGACCCTCCCCCCCCCCCCCAAACCCAGTTGAACGACGAATTCCCAAAAATCTGATAACTCATAAACTGGGATATGTAATAGTGAACACTCATGCTATTGACACACAGGAAGTAAGAAAATTAAAACAGTTTTAACAATTAAACTTTGTTTTTAATTATTTACAATAGAACTGTTAGTTACAACAACTTTTCTTGCTTTCATATCCGCAAAGTTTTGGATCACGTGGTCGAAATCAAGAGTTTTTGCAAGTTTCGACTCTATGCTTAACAGTCCCAAATCAGATAATCGTTGTTGACCCATAGTAGATCTTAAACAATTCTTAATTCGGCTCAAAACACTAAATGATCTCTCGGCCTGAGCAACGTATACTGGTAGGCAACAGAATATGCGAAGAGCAATTCATACATTGGAGAAAAGATTTGTCATATTAAGGGACACGAGCTTGTTCAAAAGTTTTGCTGGTTTCAGCGACGTATCTGAGATGTTTGATTTACTAACAGTTTTCATCATTTCATCAACTAGATCCCTGCTTACATCTGAATTGTACTCTTTGGCGAATCTTACACAACTTTCTGAGATCGTATTCTCGTCCATTTCGTTATACTTCCATAAAAATGAAAATTTCATTTCGATTTCTCTCAGTGCTGTGAACCTCGTTTTCACGTTGGCCACCAAAACATCAATTATTGTGTAAAAAACTTTTGTTTTGAAGCGTTCTTCCGGGGATAAATTTAACATTACATCTTCTGTAGCTGTTTCATCGTGAAAAGTCTTCCTCTTTCTCGCACGGGAAGTGGAGAGTTCCGGTTCGATACCATAAGCATTTGCAACATATTTGCATTCAGACAATATCTTGTCCCAGTTATTTCTTAAGGCACTTAAATCATCAATTAGGCTCTCTATATTACTACTCTCCAACATCCAAAGTAGCGTCCATAGTTTGAAGTAGTTGACTTCTGTAGTTGATGGGTACTAACACTTTCATCTAAATTGACGCCATGAGGATGCACTTGAAGGTGTTAAGATATTCTAAAACCCCATTGATTGTGGCTCTCGTTTCAACAGTTACGTTAAGATTCAACAATGATGAAACTGCCTCAATGATTATGCCTATGGGTGCCGCTATTGGTTTCACACATTCTACTCTAGCACTCCACCTCATATCAGACAATGAGTGCAGTGAAGATCCTACTATCTCTTTCAGAAGCTCCCATCTTTTCGGGCTGCAACTGAATAAATTGTACAGATTCTGAACAACACCAAAGAAAGTCTGTGCTTCAGTACAACTCTCAGCAGCGCATACTCAACATAAGTTCAAACTGTGGCATCCACATGATGAGTACACAGCCAGAGGGTTTGATTTTAAAATATGAGCCTGAATACTTGCCACTCATATTACTGCCGTTATCGAATCCCTGTCCTCTACAGTCATCTAAGGATATGTCATATTTTTAAAGAACTTCTTTGATTAGATTTGCGATGTCTTCTCCAGTTTTTTCATTGCAGTCCGAAAACTCCAAAAATCGTTCATGGATTTCATATTCTTTTACGTCTTCTTTGAAAATAATGTATCTAAATACAAAAGAGGTCTGTTCTACATGGCTTGAGTCTGGTGTAGCGTCAACCATAATATGTAAATAAAAGCAGAGTTTCTAGGAACTTAATCAACCAGAAGGTCTCTATTGCCAAGAAGGCTGATTCTGCGGACCTTGTCCTGACCAGAACGAATTATTGTTGGCCATCGTGCACCTATATTTATACAAATTAAATTAGGTCAACTGCTGCATGGCGCTCTGCCATTGGAGCTTGCCCGACAGCCAATGCTCACTTTCGGGCAATACCATTGGATGCAATTATGTTGCCATTTGACCAATCATAAAGAACTTAATCAACCAGAAGGTCGCTATAGCCAAGAAGGCTGATTCTGCGGACCCTGTCCTGATCAGAACGAATTATTGTTGGCCAATCGTGCACCTATATTTATACAAATTAAATTAGGTCAACTGCTTCATGGCGCTCTGCCATTCGAGCTTGTACGACAGCCAATGCTCACTTTCGGGCAATACCATTGGCTGCAATTATGTTGCCATTTGACCAATCGTATAGCCGGAATTGAGCTGCAATTTCGGGCAATACCATTGGCTGCAATTAAGGTTGCAATTTGACCAATCGTAAATCCCGAATTTTGCTATTGGCGGCAGTATTTTGTTTATCTAATCAACTTAAAAGCAATACAAAACTTGTAGTTTAAATTGTTTTTTAATATGTCAAAAACCATAAATTTCAAAAAAAACAAATATTGCAAATCACCCATGTTTCACATACCACCATAAAATGTCAAAAATACGAAATATAAACTTAAAATAAAGTATGGCCCCACCACGTTGGTTTATCAAAGCTCTACATCTACTGTTTATGCACCAAATCACATTGTTAATGTCTGCTTGAGGTAGTTGTGTCCATTGTTCTCTCAAAAGCTCTTTTAATTAAAACACATTGTAGATATTGCCCATAAGTGGAGTAATTCTTCGTTGAAGCATGTCTCATACATGCTCAATTGGATTCAAGTCCGGTGATTGTGCTAGCCACGGCAACACATCAATACCCTCGTTATCCAACCAGTTTGTTACAATATGCGCAACATGTGGTCAAGCGTTATCATGCATAAAGTAAAAATTTTCTCCAACAGCAGCAGCAAACGCGTGCACAACAGGTTCAAGAATAGTGTCCAAATATTGCTGACTTGTGAGAAAGCCAGGTGGGAAAATGAGGTCAGTCAATCTTGATTCCGCCCCATACCATTAATGTACCACCTCTGTATGCATACATTTCTTGAAGATGTGATAATCGTTCTCCATTTCCAGGTCGTCTCCAAACTCTTGTCCGACGAGAATCTGGATGAAATCCATATCGTCACTAAACAAAACTGTGGCCCAGTCAATGTCAGTCCAATTCTGAAACTCTTGACATCAGGTTAATCTTGCAGCTCGATTGCCTCTAGATAGAGGTGGACATCTCAGTGGTCGCCGACGACGATGATTGGCTTCATGTAGACGATTCCTCACAGTACTGCTGCTAATTGTAACATTATGTGCAAGCTCTAATTCTGTAAATTAAATATCTGTCTTGAGCGACGATTGTAGAGCGACCACGTCCTGGATGTTGCTCGGCTGGACTCCCAATGTCTCTAAACCGACGCCACAAACGACTTACGAAGCGACGCTTTGGGAGACACCAGGCTGGTCAGCAACTTGAGTTTGTCGCATACCAGCTTGAAGGAGGCCCACGGCTCTATTCATCTCGTCCAACGTTAAATGTTGTGTTGCATGGTAAGACAATATCTTTAACTCACCTATTAAGCAAGAATGGTATAAAGTGAGTAAAATTAAAAATAAAAAAAACATAAAAATGTCGATTTTTTTGTCACTTATAAAACAAATTCTAAAACACGTATTGCTACGTAAGTGAATGTCTGTATCAACAATTATAGTACAAGCAAATTTATATGGTCATGAAATTTCTGTCATTGGTATTGTCAAATGATTAAAATATCCTTAGACTTTTACGTTGTATATATATACGAGTATATATATATATATATATATATATATATATATATATATATATATATATACACAATTTTACAATTTATAAAAACTTTAAAGTGATCTGTTAGTAGATAGACTACACGTTACTGACTATCCCCTAAATCGCATCCCTTAAAATCGTAACAGCTTAACGTAGGATGACGTGTGACGTATCATTGGGAAGGGGATGAAAAATGGGGTTGAACACAGACCATTAATAACTAGACGTTTCACGAAGGTATCTCAAGTTCAAACTAAAATAAATGTCCATTTGCGGTACCGATACAAATCTGTTGATGTTACTATACTGTGCAGTTTAGGTTTAGAACAAAACCAAAAATTATAATTTTCAATGTGTTCAGTAAATTACTGACAGTTATAGATTAGCATGGTTATGCGTCTATATCGTTTAATTTGATTTTTATTATTGCAAATTGCAAAGAAATCAAAGTAATCTTGGTTTAAAATCTCTAGTTGTTGTTAGCATTAACCTTAAAGCAGTTTCTAAATTACAGATCACCTAGTTGTTTAACAAGTAGAGATGCAAGATCTACACACATATTTCAATAATTTGAGATACCCCATTATAGTAAGTATTGAAAAGATAAAAATTAATAATTTTCCGATTGGTTACTATTTTATGAAACTTTTTAGTTCCAGAACACAATTATGCACAGTTAACAAACGAAGAGATTTTAAATTGTACAAACTGATGAGAGTAAGGATTTAAAATGTAATTGTAGTTAAAATTTTATATTTTGTATTGTCATCAGCATATTTGTAAAAATTCTCTAATATGATTATCTATAAAATAAACAGTTTGCTTAACCTTCGGATAGTGATACTAGAGTTTTTTATAAGTTTAGTTGCCTCCGTGTCAGACCGGCTGGAGCTAAAACTAAAAATAGGAGCTTGCCTGTGTTTATAATCTCCCATTGATAAAATGTACCAAGATATATGAAGGCACTGAAACATCTTAGTACTAACTTACAATAAATTGTTTAATACTCACATCAAAAAAGAGTCTACTAAGACTCTCACGTAGTACTGCCACTACACGAAGGTTAATATAATGAATAAATTTTGCCTTGTAAGGAATGAATAAAGAAATTAACATTACATTTTCTTTAAGGTGTTTGCCTTAAGAATATCACACAGATGAAAATATTGCTGCAGTGTAAGATATCAAGAAGTACAATTACCCAAAATATATATATATATATATATATATATATATATATATATATATATATATATATATATATATATATATATATATATATATATATATATATATATATATATATATATATATTGAAATGATTTCAATATGTTAAAAAGGATACAACTTAAATGGATTTTTATATGAGTTTGTTGTTCATGAATTTCATGAAGCCATCACAATGTGGGTAATTTTGACTTACCTGGTATAGTGTTAATAAGTTCTGAATAGTATAGTTGCCTAATGTATAGGTGAATCGTCTAAACCTTAAAAAGAACAAAAAAAGAAGAATTCTTAAAAAATATTTAAACATAGAAATTTTAAAAAACGTCAGAAAATAAACTGTCAAGCAAGTCTGTGGGAGCTAAATTAAGAGGGGTTTTGTTAAATAAGAAATTACAATGATGTGGAGATGAAAAGAATAAATTGTATTAGCATTGTAATAGAATAAGTTTTATATCTGAACATTAGTAGATGAACAATACAGCCGTCACTATAGGTATAGGGAAAACAATGTGTTAGAGAGAGAGGTGTGTGACGTCACAGCATATAGGGAATTGTGTGTATTGGAGAGAGAGGTATGTATACGTATATACGTATATACGTATCTCCGTTGTTAGTGGTCCGATTTTAACAAACTGAGGCTCATTTGAATGGGGGAGGGGCAAGGAATTCAAATATGACGACGTATTGCCAAAAGGGCGCACGGCGTCCGGACGCGTTCCGGCGTCCGAGCGCTGATCGGTGCGCGAACCAGATGTGCGGTCGGTACCTTAATTTTTCAACGTCCGAGCGGGCGGCATCCGATCGGTGCGCGAACCAGATGTGCGGTCGGTACCTTAATTTTTCAGCGTCCGAGCGGGCAAGCTGGCGACGTCCGAGGGCAAGCTGGTGATGCGCAAACCAAATGTGCGATCGGTACCTTAATTTTCCATGGAAAGATCCTGTAGATAAGAAGCGCGCGGATTTTGGAATTTAAATAAAACTATATTTAATTTTTTATTAATTTTTATTAATTATAAAAATTATAAAAATAATTATCAGAACAATCTTTATTCGTATATAGTTACAATTTTGTTTAACAAAGTTTTTAATTGTTTTAATAGACCGTCTTCAGGACAGGGTATTCCAAAAAGCCCCCAACTAAACGTTCCTGCTGCTACAACTTTACGTGTGTATTCGCTGTACTTATAATAAGTATTGTTTTGAAAAAAGTAAATAAACCCATCTGTGTACCGGAATGCTGATGTTATTTTATTTGGTATTCCGGGGAAGAGATAATTTAATGGTCCTCGGTTTAAGACATCTCCAGCTTCATTAAACTCAATGTACGAATTATCATTGTATAATAAATACATTTGCCCTCCGTTTGTTTGAAACAGAGCATTTATTTTTGTTCTCATAGGTATAGAAGGAAACACAAAACTTTTTTGAATTTTTAAATTAGGGAAAGATGCGGCGTAATACCGATTATTGCTTAAAGTTATTAAGTGTCCATCGGAATTCTGAAACACATGGGAAACTAGCGTAGACCTCAATTCTTTAGGAAGATAATCGGCAATTAATTCTGGATATTTTGGGAGACGCATCTCATTCATTTGCCGGATCCAACGTACATTCGATAATTTGGAAACTGAGGAGATGTAGCTAGAAACATGACATCAGGATACTGAATTAGGCATATATTTTTAGGCGTCAGAGCCTGGTGCGAAATTGTTGTTTGCGTAACTGGTGTCGGTGTCGGTGAGGAAGTTCTTTTTTGTCCATATAGCTTGCTCATTGCCTTTTTATCATCATCACTTAAACGTACATCTTGTTGATACCAAGGATACATAATAGACGAATCAATATTACTATGTTCTAGTCCGAGGGAATGGCCAATTTCATGCATTAGGACTGCCAAAAAATTGGTTTCGCCATCAGGACTCCTGCCATTTCCTACATACCACCGTTCAGTAGCATCAAGATGGATTTCAATGCATTCGTTTGCACCAGGATAGTATGCGTGAGCTAATACTTTTCCGGGACCGTCGAAATTAAATGGACATTTAGAGTTTCCTTGGCAACTTGCTCGAAAATCATGATTATTTGGTACCACAGTTATAGTAATATCAGGCTTCGGAGAAGGTATTATTATTTGTTCAAATTTTAAATTAGATATGTTCTCCCATCTATCGAAAGCTTCTGAAGCAAGATTTATATAATTAGGATTACTAATAGCTTGAGGGAAATACCAACGCAATTTCGTCTTATTCCACTTCGAATGAATTACATAGTTATTGGCAGCAACAGAACATCGGGGCTTATTCCTCATCATATTCATAGTATCATTATTTAATGTTCCGGTCACCGGAAGATTGTATTTTTCTTGAAATTCAACTAAGATCATATCTATACTAGAAATGGCATTACTTGATGCATTTAGATATCCGAAACGCTTAAGAAAAGAAGTAGCATACTTTAGAGTGCTATTCTCTGCACAAACAGTTACAGAGAGCAACAATAAGACATGTAAACAGACAAACATCTTGATTTATACTAATGCCCAAAATTTTTAATTGAGTTATTTATATAAATTAAGAAAATATTTGAAAAAACATTAAATAATGAATTGTTAGAAAATTATCAGCCCATATGTATAGGAAATTGCGGGCTGGTAATCTCAAAACACTACTTTGCAATTTTGTTATCACACCGCATTTTGTCATTGAAATGCATTTTTTATCACGTGCATGGTGAATGCAGGTTTTTTCCAAGTCAAACACAATGATAAAACTGCGTGGATACAAACATTCTAAAACTATGTCATAGGGTGGGGCACGGGAACCTATAAATTAGAAAGTGCACCTCGGTTTGGTCTATTCCATGCTGTTATTGTGCTTCCATTTCCATACTGTTATTGTGCGTGTTTTGTCAACTAGTTTGCAAGGTAAGTGTTCTCTTAATTCTTTAAAATATTTTTTGGTGTCCGATTTTGAATAAAACTGTTTTTCTGCTATAAAATCTTGTGTCTACAAAGCAAGCATTTTGCACTTATTCTTTTTACTTTTTATGTTTTTTTCATTATTGTTTTATCCGTTTTCCGTGGAATTTGCAGTAACTACAGAAGCCAGCATTTTCGACAATTATTCTTTTTCATAATTCTTAAATCTAAGGAATTTGCAGTAAATAACTGAATGCAAAAAAGGTTATTTTGAATGCCATTCTTTTTGTGTTTTTTCAAGCCGGCATTTTGATAATTATTCTTTTTCGTAATTATTCTTAAATCTGTTTTCCGAGGGCGGTGCCCCCCTTCAGGAGAACTCAGAGGAATTTGCAGTAATTGCAGAAGCCGGCATTTTCGGCAATTATTCTTTTTTCATAATTCTTAAATCTAAGAAATTTGCAGTAAATAACTGACTGCAAGAAGATCATTTTGAATGCCATTCTTTTGTGTTTTTTCAAGCCGGCATTTTGATAATTATTCTTTTTCGTAATTATTCTTAAATCTGTTTTCCGAGGGCGGTGCCCGCTTCGGGAGAACTCAGAGGAATTTGCAGTAACTGCAGAAGCCGGCATTTTCGGCAATTATTCTTTTTTCATAATTCTTAAATCTAAGAAATTTGCAGTAAATAACTGACTGCAAAAAGGTCATTTTGAATGCCATTAGTTTGTGTGTTTTTTTTTTCAAACCGACATGTTGATAATTATTCTTTTTCGTAATTATTCTCTTATATCTAAGGAATTTGCAGTAAATAACTGAATGCAAAAAAGGTCATTTTGAATGCCATTCTTTTGTTTTTTCAAGCCAGCATTTTGATAATTATTCTTTTTCGTAATTATTCTTAAATCTGTTTTCCGAGGGCGTTGTCCCGTTCGGGAGAACTCAGAACAGTTCGGTAAGTCAATCTTCGCAAAATTAACAAGATCTTGCATGTCTATGCAGATTACGTCACCAATATTTTAGGCATAGATAGTGGCGTGGGCAAAATTATTCACATCTAAGGTGTTGTAACATTCCTTTATTCTTGTTTTCCTTATCACAAATCTTTTCAATATTTCTCTTTTTTTACAATTTATTTGTTCTGCTCTGTTAGTTATAATATTCCTCATTTCAGATGGATTTAACTAAAATTAATGAAGCATCTCTGGTTGCAGAGAGGAAACCAATCAAAAAACTTAAGGACCTGCCCCTCAACATTCCGGTGCCGATTAAGGAGGCCAGACTAGTCAAGTCAAAATTTGGTCAAGTCGTTCTTCTGGATGTGGGAGAAGAAGTGGTTTTTTTGCCCGGAAGAGTGACAGAGACCTATAAGCCGGTCATCAACGAGTTTGCTGACGGCAAATATTCAATAATATTTCAAGGTGTTGTGGACATCGGAAGCAAGTACCAGCCCCTAGCATCCTTCAAAATCGTCTAATTGGAAATACTGAAAGAGAGAGGTAAGCATTATGGATATTGTTAAACAATGCGAAAATTTATTGTTATTCATCAAAAGAGTTAGAAAGATAGTTTTTGATAAATTTACAGCTAAAGACAAAGAAATTTGGTTGAAACGCTTAACGAAACAAATCAAAATTTGCAATAAAGTAATAAAAAAACGCAATTTGCCTATAGGTACAATTAGAAAACTGCAAACACATATAGGACATTTTAAACATTTTAAACAGATTATTTTAAATAGACATGTAGGTATGGGTCTAGACAACAAACTAAAACATAGAGTTAAATGGGAAAATGTAGTTTCCGCGTTTAATAGTCGAATTAAAACTGGAATTATAGTTAATTTATGGCATAAGGACTTAGCACATTTCCTAAATGATTGTTATATTATTTTTAAAAATAAAATCAGAAAAATTTTAAAGGTAGATAAACTTGTTAAAGTTAATGTTTGTTTTTGTGGAGAATTTATTAAAAAATCGGGGGAGAATGAAATTGTGACTTTTAAATATTTTAATACAAAAAATGCTATACTAGACATATCTGCCGATACAGAGCGGTGGTTTTTTGAAAATGTTAAAGATAAAATAAATCTTAAATTATCCGAGTTTCAGGAAAAAGACTCTGGTTTTGCATTAAATAGAATAATATCTTTAGAAGTAAATATTAATCGATATGAAATTGGAAATGGTTCATCTTATATTAAACTCCCAGAGTCTATTCAAAAAAAGCGTGCTTGCATTAATATAAAAAATTCAGATCAGGCTTGTTTTTATTGGGCAATAGTTAGTGCCTTCTATCCGGCTAAAGCAAATAAAGAACTTACGTCCTCATATCCATTTTATAGCACAGTATTAAAAACAGAAGACTTGGAGGCACCGATGCCGTTACATCAAATTTCAAAATTTGAAAAAATAAACAATGTATCAGTCAATGTATATGCTTTAGAATTGATAGAAAATAATAAAAATTCATTTTTCACAGTATACCCAGCAAGATTAACTAAAAAAGTAGTTGCCAAACATGTAAATCTTCTTTTAATTCAAAATCACTATTTTCCTAAATTAAACGATTATGAGGCACCTCCAGTGGATACTGATGATTCTGAAATTAAGTACCACTACTGCTATATTACTGACATATCTAGATTAGTTTCTAGTCAAGTAAATAAAAGCAGGCGCAAATTATTTCTTTGTAATAGATGTCTAAATTATTTTTCAACTGCAGAGAAATTGTCTGAACACGAAAAAATGTGTGCAGATATTAATAATTGTAAAATGTCTTTTCCTAAATATGATGTTGTTAGTTTTAAAAATTATACTTATAAACAAACAACGCCATTTGTCATATATGCAGATTTTGAGTGCATGTTAGAGAAAGTTACAGACCACAAATCACTTTTCACTAAAAAATATCAAAGACATATTCCGTATAGTGCTGGATACTATGTAAAATGCAGCTATGATGAAAAGTTGTCTTTTTTTAAAAGTTATAGAGGCAATGACTGCATGGAGTGGTTTGCTAGTGAATTACCAAATTTAGCTCCTACTTACTACCACCAAACTACTTACCAAAAGTATTAATTCAAAAATTAAGACAATAATACCAATGGAGGAAAAACCAAGTACCTGTGGGGCTACAGTGTGCCACATATGCGAAAAATGTTTTTCTTTCACAGATATCGTTGTCAGAGATCATGATCATTTTACGGGGGAGTTCAGAAATTACGCTCACCAAGCATGTAATTTAAATTTTAAAAAATTGTTTGTTGTCCCACTTATTTTTCATAATATGAGCGGATACGACGGGCACTTTATAATTTCTGAGTTAAGTAAAAAAGGAGATATTAGTCTACTTCCTATCAATAAAGAAAAATACATTTCATTTACACTTAACGATAAAGTTACTAATATAAAATTTCGATTTATTGATTCATTAAGATTTTTAGGAGCTTCTTTAGATGAATTAGCATCAATATTAGATAAAAATGACTTTAAAATTTGCAGTCGAGAATTTAGCAGTTTAAGTAGCGAAAATTTTAAATTAATAACTAAAAAAGGGGTTTTTTGTTATGATTTTATTGACTGTTGGGAAAAATTAGACATTACCGATTTACCTCCGATAGAGGCATTTTATAATAAACTAAACGATAAGAATCTTACAGATGAGCAATATACTCATGCTAAAACAGTTTGGGATGCATTTAGCATTGCAAATTTAGGTCAATATTCGGATTTGTATTTAAAGACTGATATTTTGCTTTTGGCAGATGTTTTTGAAAATTTTCGAAAAAAATGTTCAATAACTTATGGTTTAGATCCCGCATGGTACTACACAATGCCTGGTTATTCTTGGGATTGTATGTTGAAATACGTGGGGTGTAAGCTAGAGTTATTGCGTGACGTTGACATGATACTGTTTATTGAGAAAGCAATTCGTGGAGGAATTTCAGTATGTAGTGGCAGAATGTCGGAGGCTAATAATAAGTACATGCCTAAATATGACTCCACAAAGCCCTCAAAATACTTAATGTATTTTGATGTTAATAATTTATATGGGTGGGCTATGGGAGAGCCCTTACCCTACGAAGGATTTGAATGGATGGATGCCAACGACTTTAATGTTATGTCTATACCTGATGACTCTCCAGTAGGGTATATGTTACAAGTTGATTTGGACTACCCCCACAAATTACACGATCTTCACTCAGATTTTCCATTCGCTGCCGAACACCGCAAGGCTTTGGGTTCAAATCATACGAAACTAATGACAACACTTTATAATAAAAAAGAATATATCGTTCATTATAGAAATTTAAAACAAATGCTGGCTAATGGGTTAGTTTTAACAAAGATTCATAAAATTTTGAAATTTAAGCAGTCTGCGTGGCTGCGACCCTACATAGAATTAAACACTCGACTTAGAGCTACAGCTACAAACGATTTCGAAAGAAACCTCTATAAATTAGCAAATAATAGTGTATTTGGAAAGACAATGGAAAACATTAGGAAACATAGAATAGTAAAACTAGTCCGATCATGGAATGGGCGATATGGTGCCAAAAATTTAATTTCTAGTGCGCGGTTTCATAGCCGAAAAATATTTAATGAAAATTTAGTAGCTATAGAACTAATTAAATCAGATCTAGTTTTTAATAAACCTTTATACATTGGCATGACTGTTTTAGATATATCAAAATTATGTATGTACCAATTTCATCACGACTATATGCTCCCAAAATTGGGTGCAGATAAATGTAATTTAATGTATATGGATACCGATAGCTTTATTTATGAACTGTACTGTCATGATGCATATGAGGAAGTAATAAAACAAGATTTATCAAAATTTGATACATCTGATTACGCTGTAGATAATATATATAATATTCCTCGCGTAAATAAAAAAGTTTTAGGAGTAATGAAAGATGAAAATAAAGGAGAAATTATGACAAAATTTGTGGGATTACGATCAAAAATGTATACTTTTAAAGTTCAATCCGGCCGAATCACTAAAAAAGCAAAAGGGACTAAATATAATATAGTAAAAAATGTTATAAAATTCGATGATTATGTAAACTGTTTAAATGATTTTAAGGAACAAACTGCTACTCAACGCTCCATTCAGTCATATTGCCATAACGTTTATAGTATAGAACAAACAAAAATTGCGCTAAGTCCTTATGATGATAAAAGATATTTAATTTCAAATAGTTTTAGAACGCTACCATGGGGGCATTACAGTATTTTAGAATAGATTTTTTTATTGCAGAAGAACGTTGAAATGTCTCACAGGTGTGTTACACCAGACCTATGGACTCCCGCTAATCTGCAACAAATAGCAGCCAATAAAATTTATTGGGCTGTAGTTGATGCTCATACAAAGACATTTCCGCTTTCAAGTGGAGAGTTATGTCAAATTCATCTTCACCATAATGTGATTGGTATTCAACGGGAGTTCAGTAAGCAAGAGCATGGATGTATCCTGAATTTTAAGATTCCCAAGCAAATACGATCTAGTTTAAACGTAAATTGTATAAGAGAATTAAAACTACAAATTGTGAAGAACTCTGAAAAAGTGATGTCATGTGGGTGTCAAAGATGCGGGGCTCCCTATGGATTCCCCCCAATTTACAAAAATAGCGAATACAATCCTAAGTAAATTGTCTAAGAGAAAACTACAAATTGCAAATATATAAAAATTGATTTTTTGAGACGAATTATGTTTATAAGCTACTATCTCTCTTTTGTACTAAACGCATAACAATATCCACGTGCTATCTCTCTCTTTCTTGTATATATATATATATATATTGTAAAATAGTTTGAAATATATATGTTAAGGTAAAATAAAAACTCTAAATTGGTATTTGTATTATTTATTTAAAATCATTAATTACCTTAATTTTATTAAAATGAAGCAATTCCCTAAGAGCATTATTTGTCATATCATCATCAATATTTGCAAGGGACTTAAACTATCTACAGTATTTTTACAAAAATCTATAACATTATAATAATATTTACAAAAGTTCATCTTTTTTAAACACTTTATACGAGGCAATATCACACTAGTGTTAAGTTCAACAATTTGCTTCACTTCTTCTTCATCCATATAGTACTCCACACCATACTTCTTAACAATAATGAATTTGCAATCATCGTAAACTATTGTGGTAACAGTGCAGTATTCTTCGCATGGAAAAGTTTGGGTGTTGTTGTCTTCAGTTGATTGGAAAAAATCAATTAGTTGTTGTGTGATGATTGAAATAAAGGATTTCCATTCGTATACGCTGAGTGATATTCTGCAGCTAGTTTTATATTGTTGAGATAAAATCACTGCAGGCATAAATGATCTTGCTGGGCTTATACCACATTGTACTTCATAGCCCGATAATGTGTATTTTGTTGCAAGCAGGTAGAAAAATTCTGATTTGGAGGCATCCTCATAATTTTTCAAAATTTTATTTAATCCATGACTATAGTCTAATCCATGACTGTCTTCTTCGCAGATAGACATATCATCGCAATCACTTGAATAAGAAGAATACCCACTATCTTGAGAACCCATGATAACTTTACTGACTTTGATTCTGAAGCATGAGTTCTTTTATATCCCCCTACTCCTTGTGGTATCTACCTCTTTTTTCAAAAATGTATTGCTACGCGGCGGATTAAAAAGTAGATCTTAAACTGTGTCATTAGCGTTAATCCAGCTGTTATGTTTGCTGTCCATACCAAGCCATTTCACATACATCTTATTACCTTTTCGTCTAAGTACTTTTTCAACGAGGTATATGTCTGGGCTTGATGTCTTCTGCATCTCTTCTTCGTAGAAGCCTCCACTTATCGGTGTACCTTGCATGTCTTCAAGCAAATATGTTATAGGATTTGTTATCTTAACTTGTACAATTTTAAATAATTCTGTAGTCCAATTAGGATTGTAGGCCTTTTCGAAGAAATGTTTTGCCTTTGAAACACGTACAATGTCACCAACTTTAAATTTTCTCGGACCTGCAATCTTTAAATGGCTATAACTTTTGTTTAAAATAGCTTTTTCGTTGGACTTGTTGACCTGGGATGGTTTGTATCCTGTTTTGCTGTGTTTTGTATTGTTGTATTCTTCGGTGATTATAGGCAGAGCATCTAACCATTTGTATGATCCATGTAAACTAAAATACTTGTATAACTTTGCTTTTAACGTTCTAATAACTCTTTCACAAATGGCAGCTTTTTTGATCGTGTAGGTGCTGTAATGATTAATTCCGTGTTTTTTCATTAAATTTTGAAATTTTCTGTTGTAAAATTCGGTTCCCTGATCAGATTGCAGGTTCTTCGGAAGTCGTCGAGTATGAGCGAGAATATCCGAAAATGCCCGAGTAATTTCCTCACCAGTCTTTGTTTTTAGAGGACGTGTCCAAACAAATTTTGAAAAACAATCAATTACAACTAGTATTAGTTTGTAATTTTTATTTTGGTGTGCATAAGGACGCATTTCAGCTAAATCCATCTGCCACAAATCATCGATTCCTTTGATTATTGTTCGTCGACGAGGATAGTTTTTTCGTGTCGGTTTATGCAATTCGTTCACCACTTGTTGCTTTTCTTTAGACATTTTCTGCACATCTACTATATCTAGATGAATATTACCTACTAAACTCTGTAATGTTTGCTCCACTTGTTTTAACCTCTCCATCTTTTAGGGTATATTTTTTACTGCGTTCTCTACATTTTTTAACCTCTCTTCCATCTTCATCTCGTTTATCATATTTTTTGCAATTGTTTCTGCAAAATCTTTTATATTTGTACTCATATCCTTTTTTAGTGTATTCAAATCATTTGACAATATTTTAGTAACCTTATCTATGTTGTTATATACTTCTTTTTTTAATACAACCATATCGTGTGCCGATGTTTTTATCAACTTAATTATCGTGTCATCCATATAATTTTTTAGTGTATTTTGACCATCTATAGCAGATTTTTGATTTGTATCCATATCCTTTTTTAGAGTATTAAAATTTTCATTAATTTTTTTTTCCAATCTTTGCTCGATAAGTGGAACTCTAGTTTTATAAAGGCCTGATCTTACTTCATTTATTTTGTAGGTTAAATTTGGAACTATGGTTGTATGAAACTCTTCTCTTACATCGTTTAGTCCGATGGTTAAATCCTGTATGCTTTTATCCGTATCCGTTTTTAGTGTATTCAGATCATCTTTGATTATTTTCTCAAACTTTTGTTCGAGAAGTGGAACTGTGGTTTCACGTATCTCGTTTATTTGATTATCGACATATCTTTTCGTAGCAGCATCGTCATTGTCTGATGGATCCTTGACATTGCAAATTTTCACGTTTTCGGCATTAATATTTCCGTCAGAAGTATGTGGAAATGTGACTCGCGCCACCTTTTGGGTGTTACTACTACTACGGGAGTGATGACCGAATTTGTCGACACTCATGATGGAAATGATACTGACATTCCCAGTTACTCTATTATATTAGCTTCTCTTAGTTCATTGATGATGGCTACGATTTCGTTGTCGAGAGACGTGTTGCCTGCGTCTTTCGAAGCCACCAAGAGTTTAAGACGTTCAACTAACTCATTTGGATCATCCCAATAAATATACTCCATGGGTGCAGTGTTGTATGTTAAACGAGAGTCATCCAATCCCGTTCCTTTGGCCGTAGATGAAGATGATCGTGTTGTTGTTGTTGTTTTCGTTTTGTGTTCGAGTTCTTTTTTGGATCGAGTTGCATGCTTTTTCATTGCTGCATCAGATGGTTTGAATAGAGGTTTAATAATAGAATGGTATTTTTCTCCACTAGAACCTTTAAGACGTCCTAAGGTATCCAGATGAATCTCTGTGTTTTTCAACAGTGTTTTATACTTTTGTAAATCCTCATCATTATACTGTTCAGGGTTGGCATAAAATAAAAGTTGATATAGACCTGGCGTACCACCTAACCTACGTTCTTCTAAATCACGTTCTCGAATTATTATTATGTCTCCATTGCGTTTGTCAAAGTTTATTCGACGTTTTCCCATTATCCAGCCACTAATAGAATCGTAAAATGGACCATAGTTTTTATCAATTTTATCGTCTTTTATTAAATATTCTTTTATGTACTTGTGACTTATTGAAGGATATTGATCGATATATTCGTCTGTGGCATCCATCGGAATCTCGATTGGTTCTCGAATAATGTTTTCATCAGGTATCGCTAGATCAGGTGCATCAAGAAATACATCATCACCATCATCACCATTCTTCTCCTCCTCTTCCTCCTCTTCCTTTTTCACTTCTTCTTTTTTAACTTGTTCAAACTTGTTAGTGATAGTATGATGTAACGTTTTTGATGATTGTGCAATATCTTTGAGAGGTTTCGAGAGTGGTTTAAACAGTTTATTTAGGGACTCATCTTGTTCTGTTCGGCCTAATTTTAATGCCAAATATTTTTTGCGAATTGATCTAGCCAATTCGGCGACTTTCTTCTTGCGAAGCGCAATGGCAACCGTATCATCTAACATTGTGTTGACAACTAAACAATTATCTTACAATTTTATATATTTATCAAATCCTTTGCGATATCGGCCATTATTGAGAGCAAAATCTTTTATAATTACCAGAGTACCATACCTATCACACCAACATTCAGAACAAATTTTTTTAAATTCATCAAATGACATGTCTGGTGATACATGCTCATCAAATACATGCTTTAAATTTATCTCATCTTGCTTGAATAGTACAATCATGTTACAGTTGTCTCTAATTAACTGCTTCGGTATTTTTGAATATGTTTGACATAAATAAGCGGCATCGATATCTTTATGTCTGCACATGGAATAATACTCGCGAATCTTTTGCTGACCATCGCATGCAACATCGTCAAATAAAAACACGGAGTGAG
Organism: Diabrotica undecimpunctata; assembly: GCF_040954645.1. Taxonomy (NCBI): domain Eukaryota; kingdom Metazoa; phylum Arthropoda; class Insecta; order Coleoptera; family Chrysomelidae; genus Diabrotica; species Diabrotica undecimpunctata. The sequence goes on along the minus strand of NW_027311938.1, from coordinate 121,772 downwards.
GTTTAGCTTCGCTGAGACTAATAATTTCTTCGTTGTCTTTAAATGGGTAATATCCTACACCTTTAACTTGCGCTATTACATCTTGCAGTAGTTGGTATTTCGGTTGAAAGAGGGATTTCGAATAAACATAGACATTTTTAAACTTGACGCCATTCGGATTAAATAAAAGAGATAGCATAACATTCGTTTTGCCGCACCCACTTGGACCGCAAATAATCGCTCTGAATGAATTCGGTAGTAATTTACCATGTTTACCGTTGGTTGTTTTCTGGGCAATGTCCAAATTCTCAATTGGTAGCGTCTGCTCTTGCTGAACGACCTTCATCATGTGACAAGTGTAGTACATAAGTACGGTAATATATATTATAGATGTCACCACTTGCATGGTATCAGTCCAATGTTGGTCGTTGAAGGAGGAGGTCTCGTGAACTCTCTAATTAATAAACTTCCAGTTGAACTACATATTCCTGGTTATCAGTATTGTGGACCCGGAACAAAACTAAAAAAACGTCTTGCACGTGGAGATCCAGGAATTAATCCATTAGACGCAGCTTGCAAACGACACGATATCGCTTATTCGCAGCATTCATCTCTCGAAGAACGCCACAAGGCCGATAAAGAATTGGAAGATAGAGCTTGGGAGCGCTTCAAGTCGAAAGACGCTAGCTTTGGTGAAAAAAGTGCTGCTTTAATTGTAACTGGTGGAATGAAAACGAAAAGAAAGTTGGGGATGGGATGCTCTCGTCGTCGTGGAAGACGGGGACGTTATTCTTTCAATCGAGATGTTGTCCCAAAAATTGCAAAGCCATGAAAAGAGGAGCATCGTTAACAGATACTGCTTTGACGGCTGTACGAATAGCAAAATCCATAATCAAAGGACTTGGTGGTCGTAAAGAAGTTGATGTTTCACGAGTGCTACCACTAAAATCCGGAGGTTTTCTACCCCTCATACCTCTATTTGCAGGCCTTTCCGCTTTGGGGGCTTTAGCGGGGGGTGCAGCTGGGATGGCGAAGACAGTAGTCGACGCTAAGAATGCTCAAAAGAAATTGGAAGAGGATATTCGCCATAACAGGGCAATGGAACACATCGGTTCGGGTCTGTACCTACGTAAGAAACCCAGAGGTGGATTCGGCTTATATTTGAAAAAAAACTTCCAATAAAGCTACCCAATCGTCCGCTATATGATGTGGAGATTGCACATTATGCGAAGAAGATCCTTAAAATACCACATTTTCGAGGTGTTTTCATGAATGACGCTCTGCCTAGAGACGGTCCTCGACAACGAGAATGTGCAATAGTAAACTTGGATGTGTCCACACATAACGGGACACATTGGGTAGCATATAGAAAGATAAACAGCGACGTAGAGTATTTCGATTCATTTGGTAATTTGAAGCCGACCAAAGAACTTGTTAAGTATCTGGGTGGTGCACGTGCCAACATTTCCTATAATAACCATCAGTATCAAACATACAATCAAATTATTTGTGGACATTTATGCTTAAAGTTTTTATATAATGGAGCCTACTAAAAGTACAGAACTGCTTATGGACCATATGTTTTACAAAAAATGTTTTACAGAATTCAGTAAAGAAGAACTAAAATGCATACCGCTAGATTATATTACACGAACTGTACGACCTTACGAATTGTTACAAATATGGCATAAATTGCCTGAAGAATATCGAGGAGAATTTAACCTACAGATACTACTTCCTTGCTTCGTACATTATAACAGACCGGATTGGAGGACTCACTGGGATGGCCCACCTGATTCTCAAGCTTCATGTTATTTTTGTAAACTTGCTTTGGAACAAGTAAAACTATTAAAGTAAATATTGTTGTTTTTTTCTAATATAATAACCTATTAATACATTGACGTGAGTCAGTCATCATGTCGCAGTTGTTGAGAGTAGACAGCACCAATTACATATTCTCATTTCAACCTCCCACACCGATCGTGTTGGATCCGAACAAAGATTATGAGATAGCTCTTCGATTTTTCCATTCCTACAACAGTATACCAAACATTGAAAATAACAAGTTTTATTACTACAATGACAAAAACAAATTGCAACAATTTGATATCCCCGATGGATGTTATGAAATTGCCGATATTGAAGAATACATACAACAGAAATTGGGTGCTGATAATGTGCTTAAACCCGAAACGATATTTAGTCTAAAACCTAACCATAACACGTTGCAGTGTCAAATTTTCAGCAAATATAAGATTTCGTTTAAGCAACCTGACAGTCTTGGTACAGTATTGGGATTTTCTCCTGCAATACTAAATCCAGGACAGACGCATTCTTCAGATCGACCTGTTAGGATTATTAAAGTATCTAGCATACGCTTTGAATGCAACATTAGTACCGGAGCCTTCGATGGTAACAGACCTGCTCACACGATCTACGAATTTGTCATACAATCAAATCCTGGGTACGCAATTGACGAAACTCCACACAATTTGTTGTATTTACCTGTTGTACCGCAACGAGAAATTACCAATATCACAGTGTTGGCTGTCGATCAAGACGGACGACCTGTAAACTTTAGAGGAGAACAGAGCACATTGGTGCTGGAACTTAGATCAAGAGGGAAATGGGATTATTAATAAGACAATCTACTGCCCATAGTACACCATTAGTTGAGCAACCGTCTAAGCGGCAACATCTTACGTCCTTATCTAAGCGACCACATCTTACGTTTGCAAACAAATTATTTTTGCAATCACTTGGTTTTAAACTGAAAACATGACAACTATGTATGGAAAACGATCACGTTCAAACAGCATAATGCCACCAATATTTGATATTTATCGTAAGCCGATGTTTGACGAGTCGATTCGAAAGGCCGAATACCGAACATATGCACCATTCATCAAATCATTCAATTGCAATGACATTGTGGAATTTAGCATCAATCAAGTCGACTCGTTCTTTGCAATGAGCGAAACCTTGTTATGCATTAAAGGATCGCTCGCAATTAATGGAACTGGTGACGTTAAACTAGCAAATAATGTTGGTGCTTTTCTTTTCGATTCGTGTACGTACAGCGAAAGCGCAAGGGAGATGGAAACAGTGCGGGATCCTGGTATCGTAAGCGCTGTACGTGCTATGACATGTTATACTCAAGAAGATTCCGGTCATATGGCAATGGCAGGCTGGAATTACCCTAGGGATCCAATTCTACACGCTGCTGATCATTCATTCAACATACAGATGCCTCTTAAGCATGTGTTCAACATTTTCAATGATTATCCTTTGATTACGTGTGGTCGTCAAACAATAAGACTAGTTCGAGCTCGAAACGACAACGATTGCATAATTGTCAAAGAAAAAACTCAAGGCCAAGTTACAACTGTTAAGATTAACATTACCAATATTGAGCTCAGAGTCAAGCACATATTTCCCAATGATGATATTAAATTGGAACTTATGAAATCCATTCAACAAGATCAACCTATAGTTATTCCGTTTAGAAAGTGGGAATTGCATGAATTACCAGCACTTACCAAAGGCGCTAGACGTGAAGTTTGGGCTGTAAAAACTAGCAATGCAGTGGAAAGACCCCGTTATGTCATTGTTTTCTTTCAAACCAACAAACGTGACAAGAATTCAGCTGATCCCACCTTATTTGACAATGTCGATATTCAAAGTATCAGATTATCTTTAAATGGTGAATATTGGCCAAACGAGAGAATGCAGTTGGATTTTAGCAAAACTGACTACAATGAGGCCTATTTCAACTATACCGAATTTTATCCTAGCTACATACATTCCCAACAAAAGCGACCTCTACTCGATTTCTCAGCTTTCAAGAATCACGCATTGTTTGTCATCGATTGTTCGAAACAAGAAGAAAGCATGAAAGCATCCACTGTTGACGTAAAACTCGATATTGAAGCGAATAATGGTTTTCCCGAATATACCAAGGCTTATTGCATTATAATTCATGATTGTGTAATGGAGTACTTCCCTCTCACCGAAATTGTAAAAAGTCTAAATTAGATGCATAAATTGTCAGTAGTGAACGAGAAGTCATCATGAGAGTAGCATTCGTAGACATTCAGGGATTCGATGTGGACGGATGGTTTGTTCCCAAAGAACTTACCATTGAAATAGGTTTTAAACGAAGTCATTACATCTTTTTGCCTCAGAAACCATTTAATGCGCTAACTAATAGAGATAGGAAGACTGCCTCATACGTGGAGAAAAAACTGCTTGGAATTCGATACTCTGATGGTCAAGTAGAATTGTCCAAACTCAATGAAACACTAGAAACCAAGTTGTTGTATGCAGCAGATTACATCTACGTTCGAGGAGAACAAAAAGCAGAATATTTGGATAAGAAACGTCACGTTTTTGGAGTTTTTCCCATTATTATTGATGTTTGCAAGTTTGATGGTACGCCTCGTGCTACTGGAAACGTTGGCCCTACTGCAAACCCATGTCATGCCGCTGGATTATTTTCATGTACCGAAAGAAATGTGGATCGTCTACGTCACTGGTTTGCCAATAACATAATACCATTGTAATTTTTGTATATGTATAAATAAATATATTAGAAATTAAACGCTTTTTTATTTAAAACATCTTTATTGATTGAGTCTTATATTACATGAAGATTCAAATTTTCTTCTTACAATTTCAAAAATAATTTTTAAAATTAAGATAAATACAGATGCTAATATTACACAGGACATTGTAAAGACATTATCTATTTCACTTTTCATATACTCGCTGGTTGTGTTGTTGTTGTTGCTGCTGACCCCCGTGGTGTTGTTGTTATTGTTGCTGACAAACATGGTATTGGTTGAATACGTCTTAATGGATATGTAGCTGGTGGTAGTTTTCTACAGGCCCAGGTGTCTTGCTGCTGCTGCTGTAGATTCAACTCTTCGGGTTTCCACGTTTTGTTGTCAAAATGCAGGCTATCTAATTGTCTTGTAATATGTTTAAAATCCTCATATGATTTAATGTCTTTCTTTAACCGATCAAGTTTTCTTTGAAATTCTGTTACTCTATGTATGTAATCAATGGAATTCATATTACTACTAACTATGTTCTACGTAGAATGCCACATTTTATGTCAAGCGACATCTTGACTAACACATAACTGCCACGTCCTGCGTCGAATGTCACGTCCTGCGTCGAATGTCACGTTCTACGTCGAATGTCACGTCCTGCGTCGAATGTCACGTGACATTTCGCGTTCTACGTCGAATGTCACGTCCTGCGTTGAATGTCACGTGACATTTCACGTTCTACGTCGAATGTCACGTCCTGCGCTGAATGTCACGTCGTTTCACGCGACATTTCACGTTCTGCGTCGATAACTATCACATCATTTCACGTGACATTTCACGTAGAATGTCACGCGTTCTGCGAAAATAATTGACAGTTAATATTGAACTCTGGCAGAAGAAGAATTATTCTTATTAATAAAATAATAAAATTAAATATAGTTTTATTTAAATTCCAAAATCCGCGCGCTTCTTATCTACAGGATCTTTCCATGGAAAATTAAGGTACCGATCGCACATTTGGTTTGCGCATCACCAGCTTGCCCTCGGACGTCGCCAGCTCGCCCGCTCGGACGCTGAAAAATTAAGGTACCGACCGCACATCTGGTTCGCGCACCGATCGGATGCCGCCCGCTCGGACGTTGAAAAATTAAGGTACCGACCGCACATCTGGTTCGCGCACCGATCAGCGCTCGGACGCCGGAATGCGTCCGGACGCCGTGCGCCCTTTTGGCAATACGTCGTCATATTTGAATTCCTTGCCCCTCCCCCATTCAAATGAGCCTCAGTTTGTTAAAATCGGACCACTAACAACGGAGATACGTATATACGTATATACGTATACATACCTCTCTCTCCAATACACACAATTCCCTATATGCTGTGACGTCACACACCTCTCTCTCTAACACATTGTTTTCCCTATACCTATAGTGACGGCTGTATTGTTCATCTACTAACATTTTTTTTTATAAATTCCCAAATTAGATGTGATTAAAGTGATTATGAGAAATTAATGTGGATTGACAAATGTGTCGAACAGGACAGTTTTATGGTTTAAAAAAAATAGGAAGACGAAAAGAAAAAAAGAACGTTGGTTGCTGTTAGCAACGGATAATAGGTTTTTTGCAGAGGCCGACGAGGATTTTTCGACGAAAGGGAGCCCTGAAACTGTGGAATAGGTCGGGAGTGTTTTTTTAACTCGTCTAATTAGAATTTTAGTTTTTTCAGTTTCCACAGCAGAGATATCCAGAATTTGTTCCAGAGAGTAAGAGAAACAATTTGACTTATTGAGAAAATTAAAATTCATGATCTAACATAATTGCGATAGGCCTTAAAAAAATTGAAAATATTAATGATCATTAAATTAAAAATAGAATAGTACGTACCTTAACTTCCGAAGAGAGGATTGATATTCCAGTTTCACCGATTATTTTGCGAGTAGTTAGTTTTCTTTAAATAAATCAGAACTGTTTTAAAGTGAGGTTAGATAATAATTTTGGGGATCATTTGAAATTTTGATTATATTTGAATGCAAGTTAAAAGTCAGCGGAATAAAGTGTTCATTTTATTTTTCTTTATAGTTCATTTAAACACTTTATAAAGTTGCAATATTTATTTAGTTTTTAGGTACTTGTAGAGAGTCTCCACATTTTGTAATAAATTTTTATTGTCACGACACTAAACCACATTAAGATTTATACGATTCCTATTTTTGTAAATTTTTAAAGGCAACCCAAGTTGCAGACGAATTTTATTGTTTATATTAAATTTGTTCAATATTAATAAATAACGTGCTTCATTTGGGTTAATTTATCAAAAGTCTAAAGTAAATTTTGGTTTAATTTCTTTTTGAACTCTACCAGGAGACTACAGAGTCGACGTCACACAGTGACAGATTGCTAAGAACACATAATTGAGCTAGCTGAGGTATATATTAATTTAAACAACGAACCACATATTTTAAAAATTACAACATTTATTATAAATAAAAATAAAATTAATAAAATACAACTTTTTCAATATATATATATATATATATATATATATATATATATATATATATATATATATATATATATATATATATATATATATATTATTGTGATATTTAAAGTCTTGGTGCGCCAAGCAATAATTAGCTAATTAATTTTTTTGATTAATTAAAATTATTTAAAGGATATGATTATTACTCTATCACAATTTTAATTCTTTTATCTCAGGGTTAAATTCGTGCTTCAATATCTATGCTATTACATGTGAAAGGTAAGGTCCAGAGAATACCGGAATAATAAAAAAAACACATATGATCTAACACTATATATTGAAATAAAAATAATGAAATAATTCACACTCAAAAGTTTTCAATAAACAAATCTCATATAAGGATTCTCAAAATTTTGTTCTCCGTACGTGAACAATCAAAATTAATGGTACAAACAATATTAATTGAAATCTCAAAATCCCAAACTATTCTAACTCTCCTAATCAAAATATTTATATCCTTTCTAAATTACGTGTAAAAATTGTGTTATCAATAAAAGAAAAAAACTGCAGAAACAAAATATCTCTCTCTGATGATGAGTGGTCCAAATCCTTGTTCCTTGTAGACTATATTATCTCCTCTCAACCGCTCCCTATGTAATCAGCAATCTTACACAGATTGTTGCAAGTATATCGTCCTTAATGATCTCCTTCAAAAGCACAAATCATTCAAATTATGATAGCCTTTCTCCTCTCGATAAACTGAATCTCTCGTTGGCCCGAGTGAAAAATGACTCTTGGAATATCTTCTCTTTACGATAAACTAAATCTCTCGTTGGCCTGAACAGTGACTCTTGGAATATAAGTAGAGAAATATGACTTACAATATTTTGCTGCTTCAGCTTCTGTCAGATACACTAACTCCACAAAAACTCACTAACATTCAACACTACTGCTTGCTACATTTCAGGAACAGCCAGAGAAACCTCACTGTTCGTCTTACCGACTTGGAAACCAACTGCCCCTCTCTTCTCTCTCCTTAATCTCGCTAAACTTTTTCCTACATACTTATCCCACCTTTTTCAATCTCCGCCAATCAAAACTCGTCACAATTCCCCCATTTTTTCATTTCGATAACAAACAAATTTTTACCTATAATTATAAATTTCCTAAAACTTATTTACAAATAATATTTTTCTATAATTCTTAAAAACTAACAAAAACCTCTTTCTATAATCCCTTCTATTGTCTTTAATCACTGCATTAATGTATTTCAATTGTCTTTTGGATTTCACTTAAAATTATGCGGGTCATTCAAGTATAACAAAGAAATAATTTATGCAAAGCTTACATTTTGTTTAGTACAGGAAATCCAAGAATTTAATAACTTTCCTTCTCCGAAATGTTTGTTGGATATTATCCTACTTATCTGAATTATTTTAATGTTTTTGAACTTTGAAATATTTTTAAACAAACCAATATTTTTCTCGATTTTACATATCATAACAAATCCCCGCCATTTGATCTGCCGAAAACTCTTTGTTAAATTTTAAAAATGACAAAAGTTTTCTAGGATCAAATTATTTCACTATGTTATTAAAATCTATTCATGATATTGATAGATGTCGTGAATGTTAAAAATACCCCGTATATTTCCTGTCTCTATGTGCGCTAATTCATAACTATTTACCCCATTTTCCGTATTGACCCTATATGGACCTTCAAATATCGGCATCAATTTAGCACAAATACCATTTTGTAAATTCGACACCCTCAGTGCCTTCACTAAGACTTTATCTCCTTTCTGGAATTTGATCGGCCTTCTTCTTCGGGTTCTCTCTTGTCTTTGGAGATATTTCTCTCCACTTCGTCTCACTCTTCTTTGAACCAACTCGATCACTTCTTCGTATTGTCTGGGGGCGGTGTCTTCCCACGGTCTTGTAGGCATTGTTCCTTTCATTATATATAAAGGCGTCTCTTTGGTAACCGTATTTGGAGCACAATTCAAATAGGTCTCGATCTCAAACACTTTTCTGTCCCAATGTCGATGATGTTCTTCCGCGGCAATTCGTAGAAATTTTGTGACTTCTTGTATAAAACGCTCCGATGGGTTGCTCTGTGGATGACGGATGCTTATAAATTTTGTATCGATGTCCCTCTCTCTTAATTCCCTTTTAAAACGTTCGTTCCTAAAATATGTCGCATTGTCCAATAAAATATTGTCTGGTCTTCCCACCGTTTCTATAAAATTGTCTATCTTCCTAAGTATTTCAATTCCTTTTGTGGTTCTGCATGCGTACAATTTAACATATTTTGAGAAAAGATCCACCATAACTAATATGTGTTTATTCCTTTGAGTTGTTGGTATCAAATCGCTCAACATATCAATAGCAACAATATCCAGTTTCTTCCGAGCTACGACGTTTTTTGTGACGTTTTCATTTTTAAAGTTCCTACTTTTACACTTTTGGCATGTCACACAATTTCGAGTCACCTCTTTGGCTATTGTATAGTCCTGTCGACAAATGTAGTTCTCCCTGAACATAAGCCACACCTTTCTACTTCCAATATGTCCGTTGTCACAGTGTAACTTTAAAAAAACTTCTTTTGCCATTTGCTCCGTGATTACATAGAGTTCTTTACCATCGACCCTCTTAAAATATAGGTTATTTTCTTGTTCAGCCCTTTGCTTTTCTCTTTCATTCAATCCTTCCTGATTTTCCCTGATTTTGGCCAAAGAAAATAAGCCTGCTTCTTCTCTCATTATGTTCATGCCTACGTGGAGAGTTTTGTGATCCTCTTTGCGGAATTGTTCATCTCTCGTCAACGCATCAGCCAACATATTGTCCGTTCCTTTGATATATTTAAATTCAAAATCATATTCTTGGAGTAAAAGAATGCCCCTATGAATTCTATTATTTACCAACCTATTTTTCATTATGTGTATCAACGCTGCATGGTCCGTTTCAATGGTGAATCTTGCCCCAAGTAGGTAAAAACGTAATTTGTTTACACAAAATAACACACTGGCAAACTCTAATTCAGTAACGCTGTATTTTCTCTCATACGTTTTGGTTACACGGGAAACAAAACATATTGGCACCTCTATATCGTCTTGTATCTGTGATAACACCCCTGCAAATTTTTTTATGGAAGCATCGGTCCTGAGAATGAAAGGTTGCTCATATCTTGGGTGGTGCACTCTTACAGCTGTGGAAAACGCTCCTTTTAAATTTTTGAAAGCGATTTCTTGTTCCGTTCCCCATTTCCATCTGACATTTTTCTTAAGTAATGCTATTAGCGGTATTTCTTTTGTACTGAGGTCTGGTATCAGCTTTTTGAAATAGTTTACCATTCCTAAAAATCCCCGCAAAGTTTTTAAATTGGTTGGCCTAGGGTAGTTGTTTATGACTTCGATTCTATCTTCTGCAAGACTAATCCCTTTTGTGTCTAATTTGAATCCTAAATACAATACCTCTTTTTGGAAAAACTGACACTTTTGAATATTTAATTTTAATCCGGCTTGATCAAGTTCTTCGAGAACAGTATGAATATGTCGTAGATGGCTTGTTATATCCGGTGAGAAAATTAATAAATCATCTATGTAATGTACAACAAATTCTCCATGCCTATTTAAAATTGTGTGTAATGCGAGTTACAGTACAATGACCGCTACCATCCAGTAAGTTCCACCACGTGGATTCCAACACGAGGCTACCGCTTGAACATTCTGGACTAAATTGCGACGTATTGAACAGCAAGATCAGCAATTAATAAATTATAAAAACACCATGTAAAAATCAATATTTTTCAGTCTGATTTAAAATTATAGTCTGATTTAAATTATTATTGTTGTTACTAAAATCTTTGTAAGTCGAAATAAAAGTTTTAATTGTGAAGTTCAGTTTTTAAAAAAGTATTTTTCCCAAGAACATTCATAATTGGCGCAGAGTCAGTACGGAAGTGGAAGAGTCTTTATAGATCCTCGTCACTTTTAAGTGTTTGTCCACTGTTCCAAGAACCAGCCCCAGGGAAACCGTCTGCAGAGTTCACCCGAGGGAATTAGAAAATTAGAATTTAGAAGAAGTCTTCAGGAGCAAAGGAATGCACATCGGCATCGTCTTTATCCTGTAAGCGATTTTATTATTACTTAGAATTAAGAAGATTAGATTTTGAAAGAATTTTTAATAAATCAGACTCCTCTGAGTCCTTAGATTGAATCAGAGCTAAATTAGAAGATAAATAAAACAAAGATTTGAATAGATTAACAAAGATTAAAGTAATTTAAAAATATCTCCTCTAAGTCCTTAGATTGACTTTAGAGTCAGATTTAGACAAAATTGAATAGCTTAATAAATACTATATATTAATAAACATAGAGATTAATAGATAGAAAATAAGTAGATTAAGATTTATATATTTATATATTGATTATTGAAAATTACTATACCGATTTGACTATTGACTATATATTATATTGAAATTTTTAAAATATGGCAGTTCCACAATTTGACGTTAAAAATTTATGCATTCTTCCAAATTTTGACGGAAATCCAAATGAATTACATGAATTTATTAAAGTTTCTACAATACTTCTAAACCATTATTATGACAGACTTAATGCAGCTAGTATACAAAACAAATTTTTGCTTCATGGTATTATCAGTAAATTAACAGGTAGAGCCAAAGAAGTTATATCTGTATATGGATGCGAAAGTTGGGACGAAATAAAAAACGCATTAATTCAAAATTTTGGAGACCAGAGAGACGAAAATTCGCTTACAAGGGATCTAGTAAATTTAAGACAAGGCTCAACAGAATCTATTATGCATTTTTACGAAAAAATCATGGGACTTTTAAGCTGTATTAATAATTACCTAGAATTACATACCATAAATGCCGATATTAAAAGGAGCAAACAAGAAGTTTTCCGTCAACAAGCTCTTACAACATTCTTAGCAGGCCTACGAGAACCAATGGGCTCTGTTATCAGAGCAATGAGACCAGGAAGTTTAGCCACGGCAATACAGTACGTACAGGAAGAAAATAATGTTCGATATCTTCAAAAAAATCAAATAAGTCAACCTTCAACATCAGGAAGAAGCGAAAATTATCAAGAACGCCGACCTCAGAGACAGCAGATGCCTATACAGATCCAAAAACCATTGTACCAACAGACAAATTTTGCACCTCCACGATGGCAGCAACCAACGAGACAATTCTATCCGCAGAATCAGTTTCAGCAACCACATCGGCAACAAAACTTCGATCAATTTAGACAAAATTCAAACCCTCCAGCATTCAGGACCCAGAACCAGTCAAATGTATGGGCACCCAAACCCGGACAGCCAAAACAGTCTAGACCAACACCTATGAGTGGAATATCAGAAACCACAACCAGAGGCCGTCCAAATTTTACACCAAATTACCGAGCACAGCCAAAATTCACCGTAGAAGAACTTTACAATATACAATGCCACGGAGATGAGCAAGAAGAGAATTCCTCACATTAGCGATATTTTGGACAAATTGGGAAGATGTCAATATTTTACGACCCTCGACTTAGCAAGCGGATTTCACCAAATCGAGATGGCTGAAGAAGACATTCCCAAAACAGCATTTAATGTGGAAAATGGACACTATGAATATTTAAGAATGCCTTTTGGACTTAAGAACGCTCCGTCCACGTTCCAACGTATGATGGACAACGTATTGAAGGGACTTCAAGGAGAAATATGCCTTGTCTATATGGACGACGTAATAGTATATTCAACATCACTACAGGAACACATAGTAAATCTCACAAAAGTATTTCAACGACTAAGAGAAGCCCGACTAAAAATCCAAGTCGACAAATGCGAATTCTTAAAAAAACAAGTTAATTTTCTAGGACACGTAGTCACACAAGAAGGCATAAAACCGAATCCAGCGAAAATTGAAGCAATAGAAAAATACCCAATACCGAAAACAGCAAAAGAAATAAGAGGATTTCTTGGACTACTGGGATATTACAGAAAGTTTATTCGAGACTTCGCAAAAATCACGAAACCTCTAACAAGATGCCTGAAAAGAGATGCAAAGATCGAACATACACCCGAATTCGTAGAATGCTTTGAAACATGCAGGAAACTATTAATGAATGAGCCATTATTGCAATATCCAGATTTTTCCAAACCGTTTAACCTCACAACAGATGCCAGTAACTTCGCTATCGGTGCAGTACTTTCCCAAGGACCAGTTGGCAGTGATAAACCAATTGCCTTTGCTTCCAGGACACTAAATGAAACCGAAACCAAGTACTCCACAATAGAAAAGGAAATGTTAGCAATGGTGTGGGCAACTAAGTATTTTCGACCTTACCTATTTGGAAGAAAATTTAAAATACTCTCAGACCACCGCCCTTTGCAATATCTATTCTCCCTAAAGGAACCCAACTCCAAACTAGTGCGTTGGAGATTAAAATTAGAAGAATTTGACTACGAAGTAATTTACAAAAAAGGCAAAGCTAATACAAATGCGGACGCACTCTCTCGAATCGAAATACACACAAAGGAAACTAAGGACATCGATTCACAAATTAAGGAAGTCTTTGATGATTTAGTAGACATGGAAGACGATGGATGGTCAACGACTAATAATCCAGATGCAGATCGAATAATCGACGAGATTGTAGAAGAAAAAGCAACAGAATTAATTCCAGAAAACATCCCAGAAGATACTGTTGAAAACGAAGATCAAAACATGGACGAAGACGGAAATGAAACAATACATACAGCAGTAGAAAACCCAATTCTTGGTATACCTATTTCGGAAAAACCACTTAACTTCTACAATAACCAAATTATAGTCAAAATCGTCAACTACAATCCACGACCTCCAGCAATTATACAAACCTTTCCGAATAAAAGACGTTATCATATCCAGCTGTCGAAAGATCAGTTAAAAGCTGATACCATAAAAATTTTTAAGGAACACCTCAACCCGAAAAAGAAATATGCAATTTTATTTGAAGCAGAAGAAGAAATTTTTGCAGAAATTTGCGAAATTATCAGGAAAACTTTTAAAAACAACGCATATGACTTAGTAAAGTGCAATCTTTTATTAGAAGATGTTAACCTAGAAGAACAACAAAAAGAGATTATAAAAAACTATCATGAAGGAAAAACGAACCATAGAGGAATAGCTGAAACAGAAAGTCAAATAAGGAAACGATATTACTGGCCTAATATGAAGAAGGACATAGAAGATATCATAAACTTTTGCGATATATGCCAAGAAAATAAATACGACAGACTTCCTCCCAAACCAAAATTTATGGTTACACCAACTCCCACTAAACCACTGGAAATAGTTCACATTGATTTATTCCAGGCTGATGGACAGAAGTTTCTAACCATAATAGACGCATTTTCGAAATATGGGCAAGCCTACCCAATAAATGGAGGAAATGCAATCAATGTACTCAACGCCCTACTGATTTTTATAACACATCATGGACTCCCAACAATGATAGTAGCCGATAATGGTACGGAATTTAAAAATGGAGTAATACAAGAATTTGTAGACTCTCATAAAATCTCAATCCACTATACAACACCAGAGAATCCGCAATCCAACGGGATGATTGAGAGATTTCATTCTACGTTAATCGAACATCTTCGAATCCTAAGGAACACCAAAGCAAAGCTCTCGATTAAAGAACAAATGCTATACGCTATAATTGGGTACAATAATTCCATACATTCAGCAACGAAGTTAAGACCCATCGACATATTAAACGGACATATCGACGCAAAAGATCCCTTTGACGTTGACATACAGAAAGTAATACTGAACAATTATATCCAAAATCATAGAGAGATAACAAAGGAATTATACAAGGAAGTAAACCAGCAAATACAAGAGAATAAAAATAAAGTCATTGAAAATAGAAATAAATCGAGACAAGACCCTATTACGTATAAACCAAGTACAAAAATCTACACACGGAAAACAGTTACCAGAAATAAATTACTTCCGCGATATTCCGCAAAACATATAAAAAGAAATAACGAAGTGACTGTAAAAACATCAAAAACTACAGTTCACAAGAAAAACATAAAACACCAACCTAAATCAAAAACTAATTCTGAACCTTCCCCACAGGATCACCCTGGCGACGGGAGAGGAAGTGAAGATCAAGGACCTGAAAGACAACCCAGGAATAATTCCCCTCAACCTGGGACAAGCAAAGATTCATACTAGTACACACGATTTTATACACCTTTTCAAACTACTACCAATAAAGGAAGAATTAGACAGAATTGAAACCCAGTACGTTGCAGTGACCACAGCAATTCAAAATGGACTTAGCCATCCGTATTTTAGCAGTTTACAAAATTTCGACCAAGCTCTTAGATATCAATTAAAATCAGCTCAAGAAAAATTCTCAACAATTTACCCCTATAGGAGAACAGAAAGAGGGTTAATTAATGGAATAGGAAGCATTATCAAAGCAATTTCTGGAAATCTAGATCAAGATGACGCAGAAAAATACAACAATGCTTCCCAAAATAAGGACCATAGATATTCAAACAGCGATTAAATTCAAACCATTAAGGATAGATCACATCCCCTTAGACAAACTGCATGAACTCTCTAAGGAAGAGGAACATCTAGAGACAATTAACCCGAAATTATGGAACCATAGCCATAACCATTTTTGGATGACTCCTTTATATATCTTTATTACAATAATCTGCCTCTATATATGTTACAGGTATAAAACAAACAACAAAAAACCCAACTCTAGCGACGAAACTCCAGAAGAGGCCAACTCAACAGTTCTGTTCGTCCCTCACAAAACTTCTTCAGGGGATGGAGTAGTTACAGTACAATGACCGCTACCATCCAGTAAGTTCCACCACGTGGATTCCAACACGAGGCTACCGCTTGAACATTCTGGACTAAATTGCGACGTATTGAACAGCAAGATCAGCAATTAATAAATTATAAAAACACCATGTAAAAATCAATATTTTTCAGTCTGATTTAAAATTATAGTCTGATTTAAATTATTATTGTTGTTACTAAAATCTTTGTAAGTCGAAATAAAAGTTTTAATTGTGAAGTTCAGTTTTTAAAAAAGTATTTTTCCCAAGAACATTCATAATTTGCGCGAACCAAAGCAGCGCATGCACTTTGTAGTCCAAATGGTACTACCCTAAATCGGTACACCACTCCGTCGATAGAAAAAGCGGTATAATTTCGACACTTTTCTGCCAAAGGTATTAACCAAAAACTGTGTTTCAAATCGATTTTGGAGAAAATGTGTGATCCTGTGATTCGTCCAAAAATGGCTTCTATGTTCAAAGGCGCTTCGTATTGCGCGATTGTGTGCGAATTAATGTTTCTTGCATCTAAACATAATCTCAAATCACCATTTGATTTTTTTACGCATACTATCGGGTTGATATATGGAGAGTCACATCTTTCGATCACCTTGTCTTTGATCATATTTTCAATTTCCTGTCCGACGCTTTGCCTGTATTTATACGGGATTGGATATGTTTTCGATTTAAAATTTTCTAAGTTTTTAACTTTAAAAGAATGTTCATAATTTTTAGCCACTCGGCTTTCTTCATTAATAAGATCTCCATAATTTTCTAAAATCTTCTCTATTTCCTTCTCCATGTTTTCTCCACATATTATTTTTCTTTCATCCTCAGTTTGTTCACATGTGTTCACTGTCCGTATTACTTCTTCACAAAATTCTGGATTCTCGTCCATAATTGCCATTTCTTCTCTGTCCTCTTCCGTTATTTCTTCTTCTATTTTTTCTTTATCTTTAATTTCTATCTGGTATTCCGAGCACCATGTTTCGGCTCCTTCCATTTTTCTGCTTATAACTTCCTTTTTTTCCTGCTTTCTTTTCGAACTCTTCTTCTTTTTTTTTATTCTCTTTTCCTCTTCGGATTGATTTTTTTCTTGAGCTTTCGATTTATCCTCTACCGTCATATTGATTTCTTTATGTTTTTCTTGTCCATTTATCCTTTCAGAAAATTTTCTCCTATCTGTTTCCTTTTCTTCTTCTATGTTGTCTGGTTCTGCTCTGATTTCCAGTTGATTTTCCGCAAAATTGATGGTGATATGTTTTTCACTCAATTCATCAATTCCCGCTATCATATCATGATTTAGATCTTCGATCACCACACATTGCATAATATAGAATTGGTTTCCCACTCTAATCCGTACCCCTAAACCTTCGTTTACTGTCGTCAATTTTTTATTATTTGCACCCATTAAAGCAACCCTCGGAATCTTATACACAAATCTGTCCATATTTAATTCTTTTACTAGTTTTTTATTGATTAACGAAATTTCCGATCCAGAATCAATCAGAATTTTAATCGCTTTATGTTTTATAAATGCATCTAAAAAAATTAGACTGGAATTAGAATTTTGTTTTTCGTTTCCCGCCAACTGTATAAACTCTCTCGGGTGACAAAATATACCGGAGAGTTTTTTACTTTTGTTTAGTGGATGCCTTATTGAAAATCCTGTCTGGATTCATTGAATACTTCTTCTTCCTCCTTTTCTATTGCTACATGATTCATCTCTCTTCTGTTTTGTCGTTGGAATCTCTGATTAATTCTATCGTCCCTTTGTTCGTTCGTATTCCTATTCGGAGGATTTTGTGCATCTCTATTCCTGTTGTGATTTTCATTTGTTCTATTTTGTGTATCATTCCGGTTATCGTAATTTTGTTGTCTATTGTAATTATTGTAATTTCTCGGCCTATATTCGTTTGTTGATCTGGGATGTCGGTTTCTCTGGTCATAATTTGATGAATACCTTCTTTCCGGTCCATTATATTGGTCATGTTGTCTTCTATTTCTCATTTCTTTTCTTTTCGCTTCTTTTAATTGAAGGAATTGGCACAAACTATCAATATCTTGATAGTTTCTCAAAATCACGTGATCTTCCAACGTTTCCTCAAAATGTCTGCTGATCATTTCTACCAGCTGTTCGGTAGAATATTTGTATTCTAGATATTTTGAATTGTTATATATCTGCAAAGCATATCTTTCTTCAGATATTCCCATTTTTTCGTGATATTTTCCATTCTGTAGCTCTTGGTTGATTTCTCTCTGTTTATTTTTCCCCCAGAAATAGTTGAGAAATTTATTTTCAAAATCTGTCCAATTTTCAAACTCATCTTCCTTGCTTTCATACCATAACGCTGCTCCTTCTTTCAAATGGTTTCTAATTGTTTCTTTGCAATCGTCAAAATATCTAATATGTTGTAATTTGGTTTTCAAATTTTTAACAAACGGTACTGGGTGTGTTTTCCGAATATCCCCGCCAAACTGTATTTTTATGTCACCCGGACTTTGGATGAGTACTTCTCTCCTGTCTCCCATCTCTCGTTGTTTTCTGATATCCTCAATTTGTTTTTCTATTTCTTTCTTGTCTTCTTGTAGCGCCATTTCAAATTTTTCTTCCAACTGTTCTATTTCCTTTTTCTGGAAATTTCGTATCTATTTCATTGTATCTTGGATATCTTTAATCTCTGTCTCTTGTTTTGCATTCTTTAGGGTTATTTCTTCTATCTGTTGTATTAGTTCTTTCTTTATCCCCTCAACACATCCTTTAATTTCCTGTTCATAGTTTTCCAAACGCTGCTCTATATTCCTGTTATTTAGTTCTATTCCTTGCCTTGTTTCCCGTTGGTTTTCTTCCATTGTTTGTTTTGTTTCATCCATTTTTTGTGATGTTTCTTGTTGATTTCTATCCATTTTATCCATTTTTTGTGACTGGAGTTGCATTAGTTGTAATATTTTATCTATTCCTGATAATTCTTTTTTCTCCTCAACTATTGTAACATTTCCTTCATTATCCGATCCTTCTTCAACAATTGTTTCCTCTTCTCTGTTATCCTCCTTCCTTTCTTGCATTTTGCTTTGACTCCTTGTGGTCGACATGTTGTTTCTTTTCGTTACTGTTTTTGTCCCCGCCAAATGTGAAATTTTACAACACTCTATATGTTTCAGAACACGACAATATTTCTCCCCAAATGTATTAAATTTTCACGACAAATATCAAATATGCAATCAGTAAAATTCAAATAATTCAAAATAAATATCAAATGTACGATTGGTAAAGAAAATAAAATCAAATAATTCAATAGCAGTAAATATCCACTAACTACGATCAATCAATAAATCAAATTTATATTCCCTGGAAAAATTGTCAAAATACTTTCAAATTCAAATTCCCTCAATGTTATATGTTTTTATCTCTGGATCACCTGTACTTATTCCAGATCTCTTTCCCTTCCTTCAAATGTAAAGCTGCGATATTTTTAAGCCCCACGTTTTGGAAGCCAGTTAGTGTGATATTTAAAGTCTTGGTGCGCCAAGCAATAATTAGCTAATTAATTTTTTTGATTAATTAAAATTATTTAAAGGATATGATTATTACTCTATCACAATTTTAATTCTTTTATCTCAGGGTTAAATTCGTGCTTCAATATCTATGCTATTACATGTGAAAGGTAAGGTCCAGAGAATACCGGAATAATAAAAAAACACATATGATCTAACACTATATATTGAAATAAAAATAATGAAATAATTCACACTCAAAAGTTTTCAATAAACAAATCTCATATAAGGATTCTCAAAATTTTGTTCTCCGTACGTGAACAATCAAAATTAATGGTACAAACAATATTAATTGAAATCTCAAAATCCCAAACTATTCTAACTCTCCTAATCAAAATATTTATATCCTTTCTAAATTACGTGTAAAAATTGTGTTATCAATAAAAGAAAAAAACTGCAGAAACAAAATATCTCTCTCTGATGATGAGTGGTCCAAATCCTTGTTCCTTGTAGACTATATTATCTCCTCTCAACCGCTCCCTATGTAATCAGCAATCTTACACAGATTGTTGCAAGTATATCGTCCTTAATGATCTCCTTCAAAAGCACAAATCATTCAAATTATGATAGCCTTTCTCCTCTCGATAAACTGAATCTCTCGTTGGCCCGAGTGAAAAATGACTCTTGGAATATCTTCTCTTTACGATAAACTAAATCTCTCGTTGGCCTGAACAGTGACTCTTGGAATATAAGTAGAGAAATATGACTTACAATATTTTGCTGCTTCAGCTTCTGTCAGATACACTAACTCCACAAAAACTCACTAACATTCAACACTACTGCTTGCTACATTTCAGGAACAGCCAGAGAAACCTCACTGTTCGTCTTACCGACTTGGAAACCAACTGCCCCTCTCTTTTCTCTCCTTAATCTCGCTAAACTTTTTCCTACATACTTATCCCACCTTTTTCAATCTCCGCCAATCAAAACTCGTCACAATTCCCCCATTTTTTCATTTCGATAACAAACAAATTTTTACCTATAATTATAAATTTCCTAAAACTTATTTACAAATAATATTTTTCTATAATTCTTAAAAACTAACAAAAACCTCTTTCTATAATCCCTTCTATTGTCTTTAATCACTGCATTAATGTATTTCAATTGTCTTTTGGATTTCACTTAAAATTATGCGGGTCATTCAAGTATAACAAAGAAATAATTTATGCAAAGCTTACATTTTGTTTAGTACAGGAAATCCAAGAATTTAATAACTTTCCTTCTCCGAAATGTTTGTTGGATATTATCCTACTTATCTGAATTATTTTAATGTTTTTGAACTTTGAAATATTTTTAAACAAACCAATATTTTTCTCGATTTTACATATCATAACAATATATATATATATATATATATATATATATATATATATATATATATATATATATATATATATATATATATCTATATATATATATAGAAAAGAAATTTAATCTTTGCAGATAAGTTAAATAGTAAACTCTTAAATATTGGGGAAATCTGCAAGAAAGACTCTAATGAGTATCAATTGTTTCGTCAACTATACAACAATGGATATATCCATTAACAACTAACCTACTTTAATAATTAATTTTCATTAACTAAAAAAGATAACATTCCCTTGCTTTTCTTAGATACATCTCAATAAGATATTATAATAATACAAGAACAATATAATATAATTAAAAAAGAAAATCTAAAATTACATTTCCCTATTTCCTATACTGGGATTTAATTTCATTCGGTTTTACCAATGAACCTTAACGACATAAAGATTCAAAAGAACGTCTTGAATTTGTCAGCACATGCGTTCTGGCTAAAACAGAACCTCACATTTAAATTTTCTAACAATCAAAAATTTAGTTATTGCAGACAATTCAAAGAATTACCTCCTTTTAAATGTAGTTACATTTGGTTTTTCGATTAACCTTGCATAGCAAAGCTTTTTAATATTCTAACTCTACAATTCTAAGTTACGGTAAGATCAATAATGTTTTTAATAGATAATATATGGTAGCTAATTATAATTTATTCTCTTTCAGCCCTGAAGAAGCCAAATTAATTCTCTTTGGCGAAAACGTTCGGCGAAACAATTGATACTCATTAGAGTCTTTCTTGCAGATTTCCCCAATATTTAAGAGTTTACTATATATATATATATATATATATATATATATATATATATATATATATATATATATTGATACGATTAGGGTCTATAGAAAATAATTTATAAGTTATATACTACATAATATTAGATATTTGGTTGTTTTAAATAAGTTATATACTAGAGAATTTAATAAAAATATATTTATGTGAGGGCATTTTTAATAAATTAGCATAATAATTGTAAAAAGTTGTATTTTAATATTGTAAATATATATAAGTGAGCCATGTGCTTAGGCAACCAAAAATACTCTCGGAGATTGACAGATATTTATACTCTGAAGTGACGTTTAAGAATATTTACAAATATAAAGTGGGTTATAATAATATATTGTTTGAAATGTGTATTTTATTAAATTAGAATGTTAAGTTACTAATTTAATTATATATTCTGATCTGAAAAGCCTAAATGTAAACAAAATTATTAATAGAAAAGAATGGAATTCTCTGGATCTCCGGAGATGGCCATGTTTGCGAAATGGTTTGTTCCAGAAAATTCAGACAAGTAGTTAATAGAACAAAATAGAACATGATATCTTACGAGATGGTTCTAGAATGTCCAAAAGATATAAATACCTGTGATTTGGATTCAAGATGGCAGTTTTAGTCAGTTTTTGGAAGTTTTTAGTCAGAAGTCAGTCCAGTTTATTATGAAAGTTATTAGACACATTTAGTGAAGTAAATTGTTCAGAATTTTCAAGAAGTCAGTCAGAAAAGTTTAGTAAGAAATATGAAAGATTATTTGGAGTCAGAGAATCAGGTACAAATAGTCAAATTGTTTAATATAGTGAGTTAAATGAAGATTAAAAATTATGCATATAATTAATGCACATTTATAATTATACACAAATAGTTATTGAAGATTATAAAAGTATATTGGAAGAAATTAAATTATATTGTGGTTGGAGATTAGTATAAATCAACTTATAATAATTGGATATTGGTATATTGAAAAGAAGAATAAATATAAATGCTGTTTGCTGGTTTGGTTGGTGGTGTATAGATGCTGATTAAGAAAAATATATCTTAAATTGGTAGAAGCTGATAATTGGAAAAAGAAATTTCACAAAAACAAGGATAACCGAAGTACGAAGACTTTCAATGGTGATTAGAATATATATAGTGGAAAACAGTTCATTTAGGCATTCAGTGAAAGAAAGGTACAAAATTTTGTTAATATAATTTAGTTAGTGTCATAACAATTTCAATTTTGAAGATAGTTTTGTTTAAATTTTAGATTGTCTATAGAATTTAATTAGTTTTATAAGAATATCAGTTTAAAGATAGTTTATTTTAAATTTACATTGACTAGGTTAGATATATATGTGTGTTTCATAATAGTTATAATAAAGATAATTTAAAAAAGTACTTACAAGCTAATTCTTTGAGAACCGCGATAAAAACCCTATATATTATATTATTAAAAATACTCATTGCTCATCATTCAAACAAAAAAACACATCATAACAATATATATATATATATATATATATATATATATATATATATATATATATATATATATATATATATATATATGTATATATAACTAGTTTGGATGGGTTGGAGTCAATAAAAGGGCTATTGGTTAACTATTATTTTAATCTCGAGCTTTCAATTGTGTTTACAATTATTATCAAGAGCTAAAAAAAAACAAAATATCTTACAAGGTTGAACTAAAAAGAAAAAACAATTTTTGTTAACTTACCAAATAAAAATTAGTTTAGTAAGTAAAAATTACTGCTAATACATCTTCAAAATAATTAATATAAAAATGTTTTAATCTAATAAATGTTTCTCTAAAAATTTATATATATATATATATATATATATATATATATATATATATATATATATATAGCATTAAAACAACTACACCATAAATATTCTTTGGAAAGAAATAGTAAAAAGTCTTTTAAACACAGACTGTTTGAAGCTAGAGTTTTATAAAGAAAATAAATCGGATGATCTTCAGAACATTAATAGAATGGCAACTATGCTAATTCAAATTCAGTACAGAGAGAACTGTAAAGCAAAAAAGGTAAGACGATTTACTCTTAATGAGAAATGTTTGGCTTTGTCTTTATATAATGAGATCGTTCATATAGTATTCTTTTCATTTGATTTATCTTGCCCAGACAACAGTCAATAGACTTGTGGCTCAAAGTATTGGGGGCCCAGGAAATAATAAGTTATTATTTGAGTCACTAAAAGTAACAACATCAAAAATGGAAGTAATAGATAAGCATATAGCTATAATATTTGATGGAATAGCGATTGTGCCAAGTCTTCATTACAATAAGCATAGTAGGTGTACAGAAGCTTTTCATGTTCTAGTTTTAATGGTAAGAGATCTAAGAACACCGTGGAAATCACCTATTTCATACCACTTTTGTAGCAGAGGTGGTGCAAAAACCCCTCAAATTAAAAACATGTTGGTGGAAGTCAGTTCTAACTTATTAAATATTGGACTTTTAATTCTGCTTTTAAAAGATACAAAAGCAGAATATCTGGGACAAGGCAATGTAGATCAATATAGAAATAACTCTTTTCACGCCGAAGGATGTCTATACTATTTATTTAATCATCCTCATCTTTTGAAGGGGGCGAGGAATAATTACATAAAAAAGATTTAACATATGTTACCAATTATATTACAAAAATGGCAAAGTGGATTCATATCCAAAAATTATATGAATATGATAGTGAAGCATCTAATGGCTTAACTTCCCCATATATCTGATAAACATGTATATGAAAATAAATTAAAGAAAATAAAGGTTAAAATGGCAGTACATATATTTAGCCAAAGAGTAGCAGCAGCACTTCAATGAATTTATGGTATTGGTAAATTATTATTATTACTTTTTTGTGTTCCTTTATAATTTTTTTTTACTATTTTTAGATACTGAAAGGAGAATTAGAGAACATGTTAACGAAACTGCAAGCCTATTGTATGGTTTTGATTGTCTTTTTGACTCAATGAATGGTACAAATAAGCTTCCCGATAAAGGAAAAGAATTAAGATGTTGCCTTTCTGATGAATCTGGCCATTTACATTTTTGGAATCAACAAGCACTTCCTCTTCTTCAGACCATGGAATTTATTAAAAGGTCAAATCATGATCAAGCAAGACCACCTAGTTTACAAAAATTGGAGTTTTAATATACAGAATACAAAGGCAATATGAAATTATTTAAAGACTAAAGGATTTCAATATTTGTTAATGTTTTTGTGCCAATGGCAAAACTTTTTAAGTTAAATATATCACAATCTCCAGATTGTGATGATTAAAAAATATTATATTCTGATAAATTAACAATGTCAAACATTCCAATTTTATAAAGAAAATTCAGGAACTTTCCATCAGTTATGTTGCATGTTTTATTTTAAAGAAAATTTAAAAGCTTTCATTGTTCAGATTGTAGAAAAACAATGTTTTATGCCAATTATACATATGAAACATGTTGGTGGATTTAAGGAAATATACCAGTGGCATTCGAAGATTATGTTATCCTTCTTCTTGTTTTGTTGAATCATTTTATAATATTGTAAAAATTATTCACTTTTATTTAAATGAATAACCATATTCAAGGTTTTTAATAAATACAATAGAATTAATTGTACTGGATAAGGTAAGTTTTGAATTTATAACTTGCTGTCATCAGATGCCATCAATCACGCATCTCGATGTGCATCACCCTTCCTTCTGGAACAAATAAGTGAATTTAATTGGTCGAGAAATGAAAAGGTTTCATATAAAAGTTAATTTATCTTTAAATATGGGACATTTTCGGATCTCAAGTCAGTTGTGATAGTAGTGTCTAACTCATGGTTTTACCCGTGTAGGGTAGCTCCCTAGAGCACTTTGCTCGAAGGGCTCTGTTTCTTTCTAAGACTCTGAAGCTGAGTTTTTTTCTTCTTAGAAAAAATGTGTTTTTTTCCACTACCTAATAAAACCATAATGGCATTGTCTCTTCAAGATAATGCCACAACAAGAGCGTACCGGCCAACTACGCAATATAACACCATATTGCGCAATAGTTGGACAAATTAATAAACATGGAAACTTGCACCAAGTTGCAATCAGTTTTTCATACGTTTATTAATTACACCGGAGACGACATGGCGCCCAACCTTCAACGAACTCTACCACGACTCCGAGATGTTAGAGTTCTCATGCTCCGCGATCGAAAATCGCAAACAGTTCCAACACGATGCCTGCATCAAAACCACTCAAGAAAACAGCGGGGAGAAGCATCGGATGTTAGTACATCAAACTAACATGCCGATATCCACCTTCTGCAGCCCTGAAAGCGTCGATGTGCCATATCTCCGACGAGCCAGCCTACTTGATGCTAAGTACCTGATGCAATGGATGTCTCCGCAGTAGCCAGTCACTGCCTGCCCTACCATTATGTGGTCCAGAGCACCACGGAGGCCCAGGCAAACTCGCCTACGACACACCGGCGACATGCAGATGGGAAATGTACAGCTAGAGAGGACGAAGCCGCCGTAGAACGAGAGCACGTCGTCGAGGATGGACCTGCAGATGCTGTCAACAACATCGACCACCGCCTGTGAGTGTTTTTGTGCAGTGTAAGTGCGCGCTACGCGAGTGTACGCGTGTGTAGTGTGTGTTAAAGGACTTGTAAGTAATTTGACAATATAGACATATTCATTTTGATATATTTCATGTTATATTTGATATATTTTATGCATTTTTTTTTCTTTTCTATATGTGATTTGTAAAAAAATTGTTTTCTTAAGTTTTTTAATAAAATCATCTTTTTTTATCAGCCTCAGAGTCTCCAAAGCAGGGGGGATGTCATCAGATGCCACCAATCACGCATCTCGATGTGCATCGCCCTTCCTTCTGGAACAAATAAGTGAATTTAATTAGTCGAGAAATGAAAAGGTTTCATATAAAAGTTAATTTATCTTTAAATATGGGACATTTTCGGATCTCAAGTCAGTTGTGATAGTAGTGTCTAACTCATGGTTTTACCCGTGTAGGGTACCTCCCTAGAGCACTTTGCTCGAAGGGCTCTGTTTCTTTCTAAGACTCTGAAGCTGAGTTTTTTTCTTCTTAGAAAGAATGTGTTTTATTTCCACCACCTAATAAAACCATAATGGCATTGTCTCTTCAAGATAATGCCACAACAAGAGCGTACCGGCCAACTACGCAATATAACACCATATTGCGCAATAGTTGGACAAATTAATAAACATGGAAACTTGCACCAAGTTGCAATCAGTTTTTCATACGTTTATTAATTACACCGGAGACGACATTGCAAGTCCCATAAAATCAATTTATCCTATTATTTCTCTTTTCCTTTTAGAAGTAGTGAAAAGTTCAGTTATGGATATAGAGAAAAATGAAAGTATTCCACATAAACCATCCAGTATAACTGTACTTCAGAATATCACTATTACTTCTGGTAAAAACAGAATATTCCATGAAGAACCTGAACATCAACTACACGTCCAGTAACACCACTTAGTGCAACACCAAGTTCAACTCAAGTGTCGCAACAATTATCAGTAAATACTCCCAGAAAAAATGTGCTACGAAGTACAGTTATACAACTACGGAAGGAAAATCGTTATTAAAAAAAACTTCAGAAGTTACAGTCTACAGAAAAGAAGTGACAATTGAAGGCTATATGGCACTTACATCTAAATTTTGTCCTTCGGTAAATATAGCTAATTTCATTAATGTTCAAATTTTACTATCTA
The DNA here is from genome assembly GCF_040954645.1 of Diabrotica undecimpunctata. Taxonomy (NCBI): domain Eukaryota; kingdom Metazoa; phylum Arthropoda; class Insecta; order Coleoptera; family Chrysomelidae; genus Diabrotica; species Diabrotica undecimpunctata. Next base: position 94,446 of record NW_027311938.1, on the reverse strand, counting down.
GAAAAAAGGTAAGAGGTAGAAGATTTAGTACCTAATCAATTTAAACAGGAATCTATCTTAATGTACTTCACTGGACAAAAAGTTTATAGAAATGTTTTGTGCAACAAATTTTGTTTACTCAGTCCTAATACATTATTTTTAAACACATACAACATATTAAAATTGAGCCTAGACTAAATGAAGCTTTGATGACTAATGATTTAAATGAAACCCCAAACAAGCCGTATTTTGTTTTTCGTGATAAAAAAATAATGTATATGTTCGACCCACCACATTTTATAAAATTGGTTAGAAATAATATGTTAAAGCATTTCTTTGTTTTCCTTTCCGTTGGGAAAACAACTTCCCGGGAATATGTAGAGTCCTTTTATCAACATAATAAACAATACACTACTAGAGCTGCCCCAAATTAAAAGACTCACATATTAGATCTAGTCCTTTTGAAAAAATGAAGTTTAAGTATGCAACGCAAGTTTTAAGTGCTACCGTTGTTGCCAGTATGAAGTTATATATACGGTTTAAAGTAATTCCATCAGCTGCAGAAGGTACTGTTGAAGTTCTAGACATGTTTGATAAATAGTTTGACATACTAAATTCTTCAACAGCCAGTCAGGGCAAAGAATATAAGCAAGCATTTAAAAATTTAAAAAATAATTTTTTAGAAGACTGTTTACAATTTTTTGAAAATGTCAGGGTCTGAATAAAAAAAAAGATGTCACCAACTGCATTAAATCTATTAAAGCGTTTCAGTTGATTTGGGCACGAGTAAGTGATGCTGGTTTTAAATATTTATTGTCAAGACGGTTAAACCAAGATGCCTTAGAAAATTTGTTTGGAAAAATCAGACAACAAAGTGAAAATTGTGTTAATCCAACGGCTTCACAATTTCAAGTTTCCTTTAAGAAACTGGTGTGCATTGATACTATTAACTCAGGGTCAGAGAACTGTCAAGGGGATACGGATAGTGTACTTTTAAAAATGTCTGATTTTCTCAAATACTCTGTAGATACTGAAACATCTAAACAGACACCTGAAGAACCTGTGCTATTTATTGATACAGATTATCAGAATGATAAAGACATAACGGGACAAAATTTTATAACATGTGTGTGGATATTTAATGAAAAAATTTTAGAATTTTATAGTTGTGAAATATGTGGCAGATACTCAAAAACTGTAACTAATTTGACAGATACTACTATATATTCATATTTTAGGGCATATGAACATAGAACCGGTGACACATTTGGTAATCTAAAAATGCCTACTGGTGATTTTGTTAACTTTATTAGTATACTTGACTGTCTCTTTTACAAAAATTTTGACATATTAACTGTACAGTCGAATATTATAAAAACATATGTTTCTCTATTTAATACCATAAATTTTAGCCACTCTTGTGAGCAATTTCCACTAAAATATTGTATAACTTTATTTAGCCGTGTACGGTTGTACTATTCATTAAAATTCATGAATAGAAATTTCAAGATTCAAAAACATGAAAATAAAACTAAAAGAAAAAATAATAAATTGATTATTGATAAACCTCAACGAAGCATTATTTACAATTGCTTTAGCTAATTTGTTTTCATACTCCTTCCCATTCATTACGTCAGAATTTACATTTTCATGTTTCTCATCCCAGAACTAGTTATGGTTCAAATAAAGGTATGATCTGACTTCTCTTGCGTGTAAATCAGTGCTCATGAGATAGAATTTGTTCTGAAATTCTAAATTACAAAATGATACTTTGTATAACTTAATGTGTACTTACTTATTTCATTCATGTATATTTTATTTTTATCTGTAATTGTATATAATTTACAATGTATTTTTGTATAATTTTGACAGTGGGTCTGTCACCTTTGTTATTAATAAATAAATAAATGTAATATCTAATGTAACATGTAATAATAAATGCAGTTCATTTAAAATTTTATTCCCACATATTTCCACAAATACATTCTTAACTTTATCAGGATGGCGCTACTTTTAGCACTTTGTACGATTCCGTTAGACGTCTAATGTACATCAACAAGGATTGTAAGAAAAAACTCCAAGAAAAATTGTGTTATGAGGTACAATTATGAAATTATGGTAGGAAAACCATTATTTAAATAAAACATTCAGACGTTATATTATACAGAAAAGAAATGTGTCGATAATGTGACAATTGAAGACTATATGGCACTTACATCTAAATTTTGCCCTTCATTAAATTTTAGCTAATTTCATAAATGTTCAAATTTTACAGTCTAGAAAAAAGGCAAGAGGTAGAAGATTCAGTAATCAATTTAAACAGGAATGTCTCTTAATGTACTTCACGGAGACAAAAGTTTTACAAAAATGTTTTGTGTAACAAATTGTGTTTACCCAGCCCTAATATATTATTTAAAAATAATATACCAAACGGATACTCAAAAAGTGTAACTAATTTGTCAGATACTACTGTATATTGTATATTCATATTTTAGGGTATATAAAAATAGAACCGATGACATATTTGGTAATCTAAAAATCCCTACTGGTGATTCTGTTGACTTTATAAGTAGGTATACTTGACATTATCTGTACAGCCGAATATTATTTAAATATAATTTCTCGATTTAGTACCATAACTTTTAGTCACCTTTTTGAACAAAGTCCACTCAAATATTGTACAACTTTATTTGGCCATGTACGTTTGTCCTATTTATTAAAATTCAATAACAGAAATTTCAATACTCAAAAACATGAAAATAAAACCAAAAGAAAAAATAATAAAATGAGTATTTGGAAACATCAATAACACATTATTTAACCCTCTATGGTACCATGTATATTTAAATATCCAAATATTATCTCTGGTCTATATTGCTTTATATCGAGCTTAAAACAAAATTGGTCATTGTATATTCTAAAATACATGTCGCAGCAACTGTATTATGTAGGTTTTCTATAGAAATTCCAAATAACAGCGATAAAAAAAATGGCAACATCGAGGAGGTTGTCTAATGACGTTGCGAAGAGGACCGCCCACTTCAGTGAATTATTTGTGGGGTTTTACGCAGGTAAAAATAGAAATAAAATTTAGTATTTAGTCTTGTAAAGTCTTTTAAATAGCAAGGTGTGTTTTGTGTTTCAATCTTCGACTCGTGAGAAGAAGTAGTGCATATTTCATAACTGTATATTCAAATATACACTGTGCAATAGTGACTGCATTTTTCGGTACTTTCGGTATTTTTATTTTGATCATGGATCCAACACGTTTTTATGGCAAACAAATATACTTTTACCAGATATTGACAGCGATCTTGATTATAGCAGCGATGATAGCATAACAGATAAAACTTATCTACCAGATATGTTACAAGGTAAGTTTTTTTCCTGCATATTGCAACTTTTTTTAGTAAATTCTTGTTTCTAGATTCATCTAGTAGTGATGATGAAACAGTCGAAGGTGAGCAATTGGGTCAGCAAGCGGATTCTTCTGATGATGAAGACCGACCGCTACCTCTATCAGACCTAACAAATAATCAAATTCCCATTTGTTCAAATTATGGAAAAAAGAAAATAGTTTTAAAATGGACAAATTCAAAGAATGAGGCAGCTCAAACGCCTCATTGGGGTGCCCACCTACATGATGAAACAGAAGTGAAAACTCCCGTCCAATATTTTTATAAATTAGTTGATAAAGCTTTGTTAGATTATATAGTGGAGCAATCAAATTTGTATGCTACATACAGATATATCTGGAAACTTTTCTATGGATTCAAAAGATCTGGAACAGTTTTTAGGAGCATGTTTCTATATGTCACTAATATCGGTACCAGGTACTAGAAGGTATTGGAGTAATGCTTTTAGAATTTCTCAAGTCGCTGATGTAATGCCGTTACGAAGATTTGAGCAAATAAAAAAAAAATTACATTTTGCTGATAATCATCAACTACCATCAAATCCACCAGATCGTTTGTTCAAAATAAGAAACGTGATTAAAATCATAAGGCACAATATGAAGTCCATACCAATAGAGCAACATTTATCTCTCGACGAGCAAATTATTCCCTATACAGGACGTAGCGTACTAAAGCAATATAATCCCAAAAAGCCAAAGAAATGGGGTTACAAATTATTTTGTCTTGCAGGTGCGAGCGGCATAATATATGATTTTGAGGTTTATTGTGGAGCTCAGAAGCAACCAGATGATTTACCAGATATAAGTGCCAGCAGTAATGTTGTTATTCGCTTAGCTGAACGCATACCAAAAAACCAAAACTTTTTGCTATTTTATGACAATTGGTTTTGCAGTCCTGAGTTGCAAATAAAATTATCTGAAAATGGCATCCAGAGTTTGGGCACAGTTCGTACAAACAGGGTTCCCGAAAACAAGCTGCCAGCAGATAAAGTGCTAATGAAGCAAGGTCGAGGGAGTTGTGTGGAAAATGTTGCTGTCCATAACAGCACAACACTCAGAGTAGTCAAATGGTATGAAAATAAGGCAGTGACATTTCTAAGTACATTTGCCAGTGCTTCTCCTGAAACGACTGTCCAGAGGTACGACCGTAAAAAAAGGAAAGTATAACAATAAAATGCCCCAGTATTATTATTTTATATAATAAATTTATGGGGGGAGTGAATTTGATAGATTCTCTCTTGGCACTTTACCGAACAAAGATTCGGCCCAGAAAATATTATCTTAGAATATTTTTTCAACTAATGGACATGAGCGTCATAATTGCTTGGCTTATGTATAGGCGAGCTAGCGATGACTGTGGAATTCCTAAAAAACAACAGCTGTCTTTATATGACTTCAAGGCAGATGTTGCTCAGAGTTTATGTTGGGCTAGTAAGTTAGCAAAAAGAGGTCGCCCATCCGGCAGTACACCATCATTGGACAAAAAAAAATTAAAACTTGTGTCTCCGCAAACGCAGACTGTATTGCTGATAGAATGGACCATTGGCCCCACTATGAAAAAAAGACAGGAAGATGTAAGAATAAAAAATGCCAAAAAATAACAAAAGTAAAATGCAGTAAATGTAACTGTTTCCTATGTTTTGTTCCAGACAGAAACTGTTTCCTGGATTTTCATCAATAGTTTTAATATTTTTTATTATTAGTAGATTATTTGTAGATATTGTGCCTGCTTTTCTTTATATTATCGTAAGAACCGTCTATGAAAAATCTGTATTGACTAAGGTATAGAATTGCAATTTTTTTTAATAATATATGCACAATGTATATCTGAATATACACTTTTTTTTTCAAAGAAATAAAAACTTTTAAAAATAAATAACTACCTAAAACTAGTCTAAATTACCTTACTTTCCCATATTTACCTTAAATTTTTTTTTGCTGCTGTCTAAAATGGTGTGTGCAATAGAGGGTTAATCGTTTATATAGAAATAACAAGTCAAAATAGTCTATTACAATGACCAGGTAAGATCAATCACTAATCAATATACTTATTTAGGAGTTTTGTTCACATCCTCTTGTGTTTTTAGTGAGATACAATTAAAATATATTAACTGATTCCAAACTCTGTATTTGAATTTTGAAATCACCTATAGCATATGATTGTCTTTTTCAGAGAATATTTATTTCTTCCATCTAAACGACATTTACAGCAAATTTCAACAAATATGTTCATTTCTCCTGACAATGATACAAGTAACAATCATTATTTAAAACATATATCTTCAACTCTCTCAACGAGGGAGAAGATAGTTGCACTTTTTGTTGATGAAATATATTTAAAACAAAATTTCCAATACAAGTCACAATGAATAACTGGTTATGCCCAGAATGACCCTACTAAATTAAGTCGTACTGTTCAAACTTTCATGATTTCATCTGTGTTTGGAAATTTTAAAGAGGTTGTAAAATTACTCCCTGTTAATAACATGAAAGGCACTGAACTAGAAGATTATGTTTTAGAAATTATCAAACAAATTCAGGATATTGGCTTTATGGCTTTAAAGTTTTATGTATTATCACAGATAATAATCGAATCAACCAAAATATGTTTCAGCAGCTTTAAGAAAATATTTTTATTGAAAATCCCAATTTTTAAAGTGAAAACATTTTTTTGTTATACGATGTAGTGCAGATTTTTAAAAATATAAGAAACAATTGGTTGAATTTGCAGGAGGTCACAAAAACGTTTGTATATCCAGATATAAACACCAATGCTATTCGTAGGGCCTCTTTTCTAGAAATTAGAAATTTTTTTAAATTGGAGCAGAATAAAATAACAAAAAGAGCTTTTACGTTAAATTATAAGACAGTTTACCCAAACAAGTTGGAACGTCAAAATGTTAAATTAGTCTATAATTTATTTCATGACTCTACTATAAGTGCAATGCAATGTGTTTCAGAAGACGTTCATACTTTTCTAAAACTAATAAAAACTTGGTGGGATATTGTAAATACAAAAAATAAATTCAAAGGTTTTCAGAAAAGGAATGACTGGTCCATGCCAATATTTTCTATAGACTCGGAAAGTATTAAGTTTTTACAAAAATTTGTTGCTTGGCTTGATTCTTGGCATCAAGACACTAATTTAATTGGGTTAACTAAGGACACATATAAGGCCCTTCGAAGAAGTACCAATGCATTAATAGAACTTGTTTTGTATTGTTTTTCGAAGTTTGAAATAGATTATATTTTACTAGGAAAATTTCAAAGTGACTACTTGAAAAAACGTTTTGATCAGTACCGTAATTTGTCTTGATGCAACTATAATGTTTCATTTTGCCAAATAATTGAATCTGAAAAGAAAATCAGAATACACCATATTTTAAAAAATTGTCTAGCTGATGGTAATAATTTTAAAAAATTACTATCGAGCGACACCTCAGATGAAGTGGTTATAAATGTTCCAGACAAATTATTAGAAGTACTCGAATCAAATTATCTTGAATGTTACAAATTATATGAGCCAACACAATCATATATATGTGGTAATGTTGCTTATCAAATTAATAAAACTACACATTTTTGTGAGCAGTGTAAAGACTTGGCATTTGAGAGTAAAGGAAACACAAATAATGAAGAGTATTTCGATTACTTTCAGAGAGGAGGTTTATGTTTGGCTACAAATGCAATAAAATTTATTTATTTCCACTTGTGTGCCATTTTTGAATTTATAATTAACTCTGCACAACTAGAAGCACTATTCTTCAAACAAAATTGTCACCAAAATATATTAACATTTTTAACCTTGCAGAGTTTACAACATGGTTTTTGTGTATATTTTGATGAAGTATAAAATTACTTCGAGTTTATTCTGTGGCTTTAAAAATAATGAGTAATATTGTTTTAAATAATTACACAAAAAATATAAATAGTAATAATCAGGCACTTAAACATGCAAAACAAAAAAATACATTAGAAAATAATAAAGATCGGAAGAGAAGAAAATTATCTACACTTACAACATAAATCTAAGTATGTTTGTAATGACTTCTAAAATACTTATTTTAGTACAAGTAATGCATTTATGTAGTTACCACAACTTTTCAAAAGTTGTGGGACAAAAAAACTTTTCGTCTTCGTCTAATGGCGCTACAACCCTTTGTGAGTCTTGGCCTGCTTAACAATGTTCTTCCATTCTGCCCTGTTGGATACTTTCCTTCGCCATTTCCGGATGTTCATATTTTTAAGATCTCCATCTACATCTGTCCATATTTTATGGGGCCTTCCTGTTGTTCTATTTTCTTGGGGCTTCCATCTCTGGATTACTTTTACAGCTCGATTATCTGGTATTCTTTCTAAGTCACCAAGCCAGATATTATTACGATTTTCATATAATCGAAGATAAAATACATAACAAATATAAATCACCTAAATTACAAAACTTTTTTTATATATTGTCTACATACAGTCATTTATATTCAATTTTCTAACAACAGTTTCTAAAGTTAGATTAAAAGGTAGTGTTGATAATGCATCACCTTGCCTAACTTCATTTTCAATATAAATGCCTCTGTCATATCTCCATCTATTCTCACCATAGCTTTGGAACTCTCCAAAGTCATTCATATAAGTTTAACTAACTTATTGGGTATCCCTAACATAGATAGTTGCTTTAACATCTTTTGTCGATCTACTCCATCACACACCTATTTGAAATTGATATACAAGTTGTTAAATGGTATGTTACATTCAACACATTTTTCATGTATACCTCTTAACATATGTATTTGGTCTGTATGACAAAAAACCCATTCATATTTAAAATTGCTACTTGCATATATCTAAGTATGAAAATTCAACAATAGTTTAAGTAAATAGTAAAACATTTAATTTTCTATTTAATTATTCTTAGTTTAGAATTATTAGATTAATTTAGAACCATATTTATATTGTATCTGATTCCTTAGGATGAATTTTTTGATAATAATACTTACAGTAAGTTTTTACTTAACAAATTTTATATCTTTTGTATTTTTAATATTTTTTTTAAAATGTTGTGTTAATGTTTGTGTTATTTATATGCTTAAGTACTTAATATTTAAAATTTCTAGTGATTCTTGACTTGATGACTTCATTTGAATGTAAGATTAACTGTTTGAAACTGTATTTTAAGTGCAATAAATTTTACTCTACTGATTATTTTATTTATAATATAACCTTACTAATAATAAAACTTTATGTATATTTATTAGGTATATATAAGGTTTTATTAATTTTATTTCCCTAAAAATATGTCTTTGAATTGAAGTTTTCAAAATATCAGTTTTCTAAAATTCAAATTAGTTTGATTTTCTAGTAGACCTTACAGCTGACTATCGGACTACCGGCGTTATAGAATGCGGTGTTGCCATTTTTACTTCATGGCTTGGAAGTAAAGGTGGCTGTGGCACTGCCAATCCTCTGTTTTCGTCCAAACAATACCGCGGTAGAGTGAGAATTATATAGGTTGTTATTTATACTGTGGTATTACTTATAGTTAAAAGTGAGGTTATGTTTTAACAGTTTTGACGGATGTACTTGTGAAGTTTGTCAATAATTTGCTTCTTACCTTAATTTGTGTGTTGTTATTCTATAGTCAGTTATTTTTGTATTATTTTGTATTAAGTGTTGCTTTGGTACTATTTATAATACGGAAGCACTACAGTTTATTGAAAATCTAGATCGATTCGATTCCTCATCTGATTCTGAAGAAGAAACAGAAAGAAGACCTCGATTTATCAAGAATCGACCAAATTATTTTGAAACTTTGGACGATGTGGATTTTTTAGAAGGTTTCGAATGTCTAAACCAACAGTTTTATATCTGTTGGAACAAATAGAAAATGATTTGGAGTTTATTACAGACAACTATATGCAGGTTTAAATACAAAATGTTAATATAGTACATTTCAGTTCTTTTTCAGAAACAATTCTTTACCACCCATAAATCAGCTGTTGTACACGTTACGATTTTGTGCAACTGGAATCTTTTTACTAGAATTAGGAGATTTTGGAGGTGTAAGTGCCAGTACTAGTTGAAGGGTAATTAAACGTGTAATAACTGCATTAGGGAGGTTAAAAGAAAGATATATTAAATTTCTTGCTACAGATGAAGAAATGGCATCCATTAAACTAATATTTTTTGAGCTAGCTAGGTTCCTAAATGCACTAAGCACATTGGATTGTACCTATATTTGTAACGAAATATATTTTTGCCTACCTCAGGCTAAGATTATGGGGTATAAAATTGGAGACAGAAACTATCGGGGCGAAGATAGGGCAAGCAAAACAATCACTACTTGTGCGAACGGCACGTCTCCAACAACGGGGGTTGTTGGAGAGCTGGGGTCGTGGATAAGTGAACGACAAGGGTTAGACAAAATACAACTTTTAAATTAAAGGATGTTTATTAAATTCCATAAATGAAAACGGGTGTGGCAGTTCAGTGGGACTGCCGGTAGAAGTTATACTTCTATACACGCGTTCGCCGTTACTAATTTATATGGGAGTCATGCTGCACAATCATTACATATGTAATGCTATAGGTAAGAGAGAGCAGAAAGAGAAACAGAATTAGGTATATAAGTATATGGTGCATCGTTTGCTGTATATAAACAACATTTGACTGTAATAAGAATATAGTAAATGAAGGATTGAATCAATATTTTGATGAAATAGTATACTTTTATTTTCATATATGTATGAAAGGAGTTGAATGCAAAAAAAAATTTTTACACATAATCTGCAGTATAGGGGAGACCGGGGAGAGTTCGGACACAGGGAGACATCGGACACATTTGAATTTCGCACATTTTTGAAGATGCACTGTTGTCATTTGGTAAACACAACCTTATTTGTACATAATTATAGGTTATGTATTGACAGCTGTGATTTCGGTCGTAGTCACAGAGTTATCTATTGTGAAGTGTTTTGTCGAGTTTTGTTCTAAAAATATCGGTGCAATCCAGAAGATATATTTTAAAATACATAGACTTACCACGTATAAAACTTTGGTGCTGTAATCTACTATACTTATTTCATTAATTTGCGTTTATGTTGTTGCAATATTTAGGTAAGTTTTTTTATAAACCCATTGTATTACCAATGTTTGCATTAGGGGAGAGTTCGGACACAGTGTCCGAACTCTCCCCTGTGTGTCCGAAGTCTCCCCTGATCTGTAGTTATTCTATTTTTCTCTTACAGCTCATAATGCCCCGTACATATACAAGGGTAACAGAACGACAATTTTCTGCAGACACTATGAAAAATGCCACATCAGAGGTGCTTGACGGCAAATTGAGCATTCGGAATAGCGCCAAAACCTACGGCGTTCCTAAATCTAGTCTTCTAGATTACATAAAGAAAGCTAGAGCTGTGGGTATAGACAACGTAACATTCTCTCCAAATTTCAAGCAATCTCAAGTGTTTACCGATATAATGGAAAAAATGCTTGAAAAATATTTATTAGATTGTTCTTCCATGTTTCATGGACTAACGCCTAAAGCTGCAAGACGTTTAGCTTTTGAATTTGCCAAGAAAAACCATGTTAAAATGCCTACTACATGGAGCGAAAATGAAGAAGCTGGAACAGACTGGTTTTCAGGTTTCATGAAACGTCATCCTGTACTATCTATTAGAACACCTGAAGCCACTAGTCTCGCTAGAATGACGAGTTTTAACAAAGTTACTGTTGAGACGTTTCAAAATAAATTAGAAGAAGTTTTACGTCGTCATTCTTTTGGATCTTCAGCGATTTTCAATTTAGATGAAGTGAGTCAATTAACAATTTTGTTTAGTTATTTTGATAATTAATATCACTTATTTTTTAGACTGGGGTTACTACAGTTCAGCGTGTACCTAAAATAATTGGAAGAAAAGGTCAACATCAAATAGGGCAGGTGACCTCACGTGAACGTGGAGAATTAGTTACACAAGTGGGCATAATTTCTGCTGATGGAAAAGCATTGCCTCCTATATGGGTATTCCCACGGCAACGTTTTGATGAAAACCGCATGATGAAAGGGGTTCCTCAAGTTGCTTTAGGATTAGTATCTCCTTCAGGATGGATGACAAGTGATAATTTTTTGAAAGTACTTAAACATGTTGTCAAAAATACACTCTGCTCTGATACTAATAAAATTTTACTAATCATGGATAACCACGAGTCCCATCTCTCAGTGGAGGGACTTGATTACTGCAAAGAAAATGGAATTACTGTTTTGACACTACCACCTCATACTTCTAATAAGTTACAACCTTTGGACCGAACAGTGTTTGGTCCTTTCAAAAAGTTTTTTAATGATGGTGCTAATTCCTGGATGTTGTCTAATCCTGGTCAGACACTTTCTATATATGACTTGCCTGCTATTTGTTCTTCTGCTTGGGACAGAGCTGCCAATCCAGTTAATATTAAAAGTGGTTTCAAGTGTACAGGTATTTGGCCTTTTGACAGGAATATATTCGGAGAAGAAGAGTTCTTATCTTCTTACGTGACAGATAGACCAATGCCTACTACAGAACCGGAACTCGGAAAAAGAGATTTTGATAGCTTGTCCAAACCGGGACCAAGCAAAGTTTTAGTTTCTCCGAGTCACTCAACTTCTCCAAACATCATTTCTCCAGAAATGGTTAGACCGTTTCCCAAGGCGCCAGAACGTAAAACATCAAATAGAGGGAGGCCTAAGGGCAAATGTATCATTGCCACGGATACTCCAGAAAAAGACGAAATTGCCAACAGGAAACTAAAACGATCTGTTACAAGGAAAGTAAATCCTAAAAAAAGACAGAAAGTCACTAAAAAAATTGTTGAAACATCTTCTTCTTCTTCCTCTGAAGACATAATGAGCAATGAAAAATCCTCTGACTTCATAGAGCAAGATGACGAAGTGGATACAGAAGAAACAAATATTGCAAATGGTCAGTTTATAATTGCCAGAGTTTATGGAAAAACACCAGCTACATTTCGGCACTATGTTGCAGAAATTCAGGAAAAACAGATAAAAGGATACGACGTAAAATTTTATAAAAAACATGCCACTTCTAATCGGTTTATCTCCACTGAAGAAGATGCTTTTGTTATATTTGAAGACATAAAATGTATTTTACCGAAGCCCTTGAAAGATACACGTCAAAGATATGAAAATATGATCTATTTAATACAGATTTAGAAGATTATTCATTGCATTAATTTTTTAATATCTAAATATGTCTATTTTTTTTAAATACATTTTTATAAGTAACATATGTTGTACTGTCCGAAGTCTCCCAGTACTGTCCGAAGTCTCCCAGTTCCTAGTCCGAAGTCTCCCCGTTTCTGGGGAGACTTCGGACAAATGACCCTCTGCAATATTTTTTTATTTTTGTTGTTAATTTATTGATTTGATATATTCTGCTCTTGATTGGTTATGCCTGAACCTTGGAAGCTTAAGTTAACTACTTTAAAAGGTAAATATATCAATACACTTTTCTAATAAAAATTAATTTTTAAAAATGGTCCGAACTCTCCCCGGTCTCCCCTACACTGCAACACAATTCAATATAATAATACAATACAAATTAAAATGCAATATTCATAAGTATTTCAAAATGACAATATACATAACTTACTTAGACATATGTTTAATTTACCATGATAATAATATTAATAAAAAAATAATAATATTAATAAATATTAAATATATTTACAAAAGGAACATTATGTAATGATTTTAATAACAATACAACTTTAACTTACTGACAACTATAAACTTCAAAACTCAAATACTTCTGTTACTCCAACTTTCGAGAATTTATGTTTATATATTTTATCTGATGTTCCAAACGTCACTAGAAATGTCAGTAATTTTCAAAGTCATCTTGAATGATCTAGAACTAGTTCTTCTTTTTCGTCTAGGGACTTTTTCTATATGAAATAAATCTAACGGAACTGTCGCAACAATATCAATAGGAAAACAGGAATGTTTCAAGTATAGTGCGTCTGTATATCCGCTTATACGTATTTCATCCTAAAAGGAATCTTTGGAGCGGATATTTACAAACAGAAATTATCAGACGTTGGTATTGCGTCCATATCGAGGCCATTTTAGTGTTGCTTCTACTACGACATGAAAGATTATACGTATAAGCGGATATACAGACGCACTATACGTGAAATCAAATCTTAACTGTCTTTCATTTTTATTTCGGTATACTCTTTATGAGTACTAGAAACCAATTCGCTAAGGATTTTTGCTTAGTTGAGGAGATATGTTGTGGAATGCCATTTTAGATTTCCCATGTCTCTAATTACATCTTTACCAACGTCTGTTTTGCCTTGCAATTCTTAGAAGGCACAGATTAAAGCAGAAATGTGAATTTGGTTTCGACAATTAGTTGCCAGAAATATCAATACGATTTATCCGCTGTAACATCAATTTTGTTTAACACAATACGTTTATATTAATAAATCTGTCCTTTCTTGATTCTCCAGCACTGACCCATGGTTCTCTTAATTTGACCACTTTAACTGCTGTTTCTAGATTAGTTAAGATTTTCGCTTGTAATGAGATGAAAGTTGCAAACACACCGAGTTTTTTATAGATCACTTAATAGTTGTAAACAAAGCTGCTGTGACTTTTTAAAAAAAGGGACCAACTTCCCAAATTGTCTTGGAACAACTTTTACTTCTTTTAAATTTGTGAAAAAACTACAAACTTTCCAAATAGGGTAAATGCACCAGTTGTTGGCCATAAGTGAGTTAATGGCCTCTAATATGTTCTGATTAAAATTAGGAAAATGTTGGTATTTTGTTAAATCTGACTACTTTTTTTAAGTCTGGCATCATGTCTACTAAAGTACGACATATCTAGTTTCAAGGTATCCACTATGTTTTAGCCAGTATTCGACGTTGATTGAGATACTATTCTGTGCCGTTAGTTTGCAAGCAAATTTTTGTTATTTATCTAGAGAAACTTGTGTTAGCCGGTAAGTACTATATACTGAAATTTTTTTCTACTCGACCAGATCCCTTTCTTTCGAAGAATGAAGAGGAACAGGTTAAACTCTGGATTTTTTATTGTCAAAATAGAGGATTTCCTGTTCATGTTAACGACATTACGAACTCAGAGGGACTGACATTAGCAAGTTCAAACATTAACCAAAGAGAAATTAATCTTACCCTTCCTTCCTTTTTTATCTTAACTAGATAAAAAAAGGAATTAAAGATGTTCTTCAAGACCCAACAAGGATCTTCAATGATGACGAGACATGTTTTATTTATGTTCCAAAAATAAAAAGGTTTTGGCTATAAAGGGTTCCAGAAATGTCTATAAAATTGAACATAACCCAAAGGTTAACTTAACAATTATGTTCACATTTTCTGCAATAGGAAATATTTTACCTCCGTTGATAATTGATCGCCATAAGAGATTGCCTAATGATATATTAAGTGCTGTGAGAATTCGTGGGGTATTGGTTTAACAGAAACTGGTTGGACGGATAACAAAAACTTTTACGAATACATTTGAAATATATTTAACCCTTATTCAGAACAAAATAATACTACATGTCCGATGATACTTTTTGTCGATGGGCATAAAACCCATTTAACTGTACAGACAAGTCAACTTTGGAGAGATTTCAAAATTATTTTAGTAGCTTTATATCCCAATGCCACGAGATTAATGCAACCAGCGAATGTGGCTGCGTTTAAGCCTCTAAAAACTTTTTGGAACAAAGCTGTGCTTCAGTTTAGGAGAGACAACCCCCAAAAAGTGTTAAAAAAAGTACAGTTTGCTCCAGTTTTAAAATCTGCTATAAATATGTTAAATCCAAATGTTCACCAAATGTATGCAAAAGTTCATTTTCCTATTTTAAAATATCAAGAAAAGTCAAGAAAAGCATTGAAAGTGTTAAGACCTCTACACCAGGAAAGTAGAAGTAACAATATTAAGGTTTTTGAGCTTCCACTACCTGAATTTCTTAAAGTTCCTATACCAGAATTTCATTCTCAAACAAAATCATCAATTCCTGTAAATAGGCAAAATATTATTGATATTTTCAAGCATTTACCTATACCTGAAGCGAATTTAAGATTATCTCCAAAAATATTTCTCGCCCACACTAAATCTCCAAGCCCTAAGAATAAAATTGTACCCAAACGAAAATTATTTAATGATAATACAAAACAGTCCTCAACAAAAATTACAATTCTGTCTGATAATTTATTATCAAATATTACTTCACACTTTGAAAATCGTAACTTGGTATCGAACATTCTTTCGCGCTCTAAATATACAAACTTGGTATCGAACATTCCATCACATTTTAAAAATCAAAAAGTTTCTAAAGGCGCGCGTTACCTATGTGTACTAAATATTACAGAGTATAAGGAAGGCACTTGATGCCAAATGTGTCTTAGAACATATGTAGAACATAATATAACTTACGTAACTAGATTCTATGGGGACACAGACATGGGCGCCCATAGGGGGGGGGGCAAGAGGGGGCAGTTGCCCCCCCTATCATTAGTAATATTATTTAAAAAATCAGTATGTAAGTATATTTAAAAAAAAATACATTATTTACGCATATTGTGGCGAGAAACTTGCAACAATACCTCAAAACAGCAAACAACCGGAAACTAATCTAGTGAAATACCGAGAAATGCCACTATAAGTGAACAAAGATTAGATGGACTATTTATGATGAGCGTTCATAGAAATAAAATAGAAAACAATCGAAATAATTTTATTAAAAAAGTAATAGATGAGTTTGGACAAAAGCCCAGAAACCTTCAGTTTTTATTTTCACAAGATACAGAGCACTAGCCTTCAATATCAAGTTTACTTTTTACGTTTTGTTGGGTTTAACATTTTCCCATTTTAGATTCTATTGGGAAATTATTCGTTTGAATAAATTATAATACATACAATACTAACTGAAAAAAAAAATGTTAATTTTTTTATAATAAATTATAACAAATAAATTTTTAATTAAATTTCTTCAATTGTTTACAACATAGTACAAATTTTTAATGTCAAATATAAATAAGTTGGCACCCAGCGAAGTATTTGAAGATTGCACACATTTGGCTATTTATGCAATTTCGGCTAAGCATGGTAGTAGAAGGGTGTACACCCTACCCTAACCCTTTCAACGTAGTACAGTTTTGAATATTTGTTTTAATTTCCTAGTAAAAGAAATTTTTCAATTCAGATATTATATTACTTACATATTATTTAAACTACACTATTGCTTGTGTTGCATTTCGTATCTCAGAGTAGCTGCTTTTTTTATTACTATTTTTTAACATCCTTGCTTAAAATTGAATTTTTTATTCCTACATAAAAAATTTTGTATAATAAAATTTGTATGTATAAAGTCATACCATAAAATATGTTGTTAATAATTTTTTGTTTAAGATTACTTTTACTTTTCTGGTATTTCTTTACTGTTTGTAAATCATGTTTATATTTTTGCATTTTTGCAATCGGCTATTTTAATTTTTATTAAGTTGTATGGATCAAAATAAAAATTTGAGTTGACTTGCCCCCCCCCCCTGGATTTTGATATATAGGCGCCCATGGACACAGATCAAGTATATTTTTGCGAATCTTGTCAGAATAAAAAATAAAAGTTTACTTTGACATGCTGTTTTTTTGTGTCCACACTCATTACAAAATCCTTGCTTGCCCAAATACCTACCTATTTTAAATTACGAGTGAAGTGGTAAAATATCACTTTAAAAAATTATGGAAAATCACTAACACATATCGTGTCAATAACTGGAACAGTGTGGCCAATATCTGGTAAATTTGTACATTTACAAAAGAACCCATGTAAAATACTTTCAGACATAAAAGATTAACATAATAAAATTGTGCAAAATGCAGAAATAATAATGAAATTCCATGATGTCAAAAATAGTCATACTAGCTCACAGTGTCAAAACATTTCATAAATATATCGACGCGCTCTTCTTAAGAGGCCAATAACTGATGCTTTTACCCTATGAAAAAATAATTTTCCTTTAGGCAATGGTTAAAACGTTAATCTAATTGTGTATAAACAAAAAATCGACATGTTGTTGCAAAATGATTTTGCAATATTCAAAATTGTTGTTCTTAACTTTTTTTAACAATATTGATAGGTAGAATAAATTTTCTTCTTTTATAAGCCATCAGTAGAATTACTCTAACTTCATTATTTGCTGACTTACAAGTTCTTGTTATAGAGGTCCATACGACTCAAAACAGCTGCCTATTGCCTGGCGGGGACAGTGTCACAAACAGGGAACTTTTTTGCTTATTTCCCTGAACTACTAGGAAAACAGCTTTAATTGTTGGAATATTTTATGCACCAATTTAAGCTCTGTATTTTTTTTTGTATTGCTAGTGTAATTAACTGTCGCAGTGTATTTGAAACTTCGAAAATAACAAACTAACTAGATTTCTACATAAACAACCAAAAATAGTAGATACTCATTGTTATATACCCTATATACCATAGTGAGATAGTTTGATTCATATTATCTTTGTCGAAAATGTCCTTTTAATAGCTCGGTAATGACTGAAGAACTACTAATTCGTGTATACCGGTTTATATAATTTGTCCCCACAGTTGTTAGGCCATCAGCAATAAAAGATTCTCTTAATAATAATAGTCTCCCGTTTTATACCGCTGTCGCGGCTTTGGGAGTATAGCAGGGTAGTCTGCTATATCTAGGGCCTACGGTATACAAGGAAGGTAACATGGCCAGTGCTACGCTTCAACCGTCTATTATTACCCCTGGTTTTACCCAAGGTACTCATTTTTTATTCAGGCTGAGTCGACCTGGGGCCTATAGACATTTTTAAAATGTCTAGATGTTCTTGCCGGCGGTGGGATTCGAACCCCGGACCACCGGCTCTCGAGGCAAGCATCCTACCGCTTGCGCTACGCAGGCCCTATATTCAGGCCCTTAAAAGATTCTCTTATGGATGGTAATTATTCTATAAAACCTTAATAGAAGGCACCTTAATAGAATATGGTATAGTTAACTATACCATATTCCCATAATATGGAGAATTGTAACGATGTTTCTATATAAAAAAGTATCCATTGTTGTTTTCATTAGTGTACGATGAATTCGTGAATATAAAACTTTACGATTCTTTAGTGTATGTAGTTTGATGCAATAAACATGTAAATAAATATGATACATACAAATGCAACTACACATAAATATAATCATTTTGATTACTTATTACTTTTTCTTATTTTTAACTCTCCTATAAGTAGCCTGTTCTATATTTGCCGATATATTATTTCCCTTTTTGTTCTTTTGTTCAGTTTTTCTTGACATTTTTATTACTCGTCAATATTTTAATTTGCTTGTTCTGTCTGTCTTTCCTCAATGAAAACCCGAGCGCCATCTATCCACAAAAACTAATACTAATTTTAATAATATATATTATACGTCATATATCACTGGTTTTTTATAAAGAAATATTTATTACATAATAATTTTTTATTTAGGAATCTTCTTGTGTAGTGTTGCCCAGGACATATCTGTAAATATTTTTTGTTTTCTTTTTTGTAGTTAGTCCCAGTCGTTAGTAGTAGTCCCAAACGTTTCAATTTATTTACTTACCCTATCTCCAAGCCCAGTAATTGTTCAGTCTCCCCTTTTAACCCTCAATAAGCAAATTTTAATTGTTACAATACAATAATTGACCGCGCCAACTGTTTTTAGTAGAAAAATAGTAAAACAAAACGGAACGTCAACAAATGACTGAAATCAAAAGAAATGGAAATAAAATAATTACTTAAAGAAAAGATCAAACATGTGACGTTTATAATGCTACAAAATAAAAAAATCAAGTTTAATATGGATTTTCTATGTATAAATATAGTATATTAAGAGTTCAAATGAGAAAAAAATTGTTATGAATGATGAAATAATAAAATCTTTAAAGTAAAAAAAGGGGCGGGCATGTTTTCGACGCTGAAGTACCTGAGGGTCTTAAGAGTACCCTTGTTTTGGACGCTGCCGGAAGGATTATCGCAGGTACCAGATATTAGATATAATTAGGGTTTAATGATGGTCATTGAAATTTACTTTTGAAAATTGAAATTGAAAATTTTGCTCAAAGTGAACAGTTTTACTTTTTCTCAAGATAAAGTACTAAAATCGGGAGAAACGTATTGGAGGTGCGTAAAACGGTCGTGAAAGCGAAGATATTCACGAAAGGGCCAGAAAAGTTAGTGATCCGAAGTAATCTAGAACATAATCACGAGTGTGATATGAAGACGCTTAATAGACAGATTGTGCGTAGCAGTGCCAAAAGGAAGGCTAAGGATAAGTTGACCGAAAGGCCGTCCAAAATCATACATAGTGCGTTGAAAGAAAATGTAGATTGCTTGAGCCACATGTCTGTTAAAGACGTTAATTTAATACGAAACCAAATATACAGTGAACGGCGAATGGCTCAACCGAAATTACCCAAAAGTAAAGAAACTATTGCTGCGGTAAATATTATGAATATCACAACACTTAAAGACGAGAATTTTATATTTGCGGTTGAACTAAGTTCTAACAGTATCATCTTCTCGTGTAACACTAACATGCGTTTTCTGTGCGACAGTGAAACGATTTATATGGACGGTACATTTAGTTACTGTGCTCAATATTTCAAGCAATTTTTTACCATACATGTATTTATCAATGGACATTATATACCATTGTGTTATTGTTTACTTCCCGACAAATCGGAACAAACCTATATAAAACTATTTAATGTTTTGAAATGCAAATGTGAAGTAATTGGTCTAAAATTCAATCCAAAAATCATTTTCTCCCATTTTGAAATTGCTATCCACAATGCTGCGCGTTTTGAATTTCCAAATGTGCACATTAAAGCGGGCCGTTTTAATCTTATGCAAGCTTGGTATCGTAATATCGGTGGTTGTGGCTTAATTCGGGAATATAAATTGGCAGACAGTGAAATATCTAAATGGCTGAAATATATTTTTGGACTGCAATTTTTACCTCCCTCAGAAGTCGAAGAATCTTTCATATATGATTTTATGGCTATTCAACCAAAGGATTCAAAAATTAAAAAATTTTCCGACTACTTATTGGACAACTACATTGGCGACCACGCAACATTTCCGTCGGAGATGTGGGCTGCGATGAGTGAGAGTTTACAATTAACAACTAATGCTTGTGAATCGTTCCACTCGCGTGTTAATGATAATTTTTACCATGCTCATCCAAATATTTTCCATTTTATTGATGTTTTAAAAAATTTTCAAACTGAAACTTACATTAAAATTAATAGTGTCTGTAAAAGTGAAAGTAATAGACTTAAAGATCCAAAGAGTAGAAAAAAAATTATGTTCGTTAGAAATAGGATACTTGAGTATCAAACTAACTGTATCGATCGATTCCATTTCGTAAAATGTATGTCGTATTTATTTCAAAGTGACAAATAAACCTTATCAAGCTTAATCTCTAGAATTTTATTACCTGACTTTCCATTTACATTTCAATTACACCCAGCGTCCAAATCATGTATGCAGAAACAGGTAATTTTATTTTTCAGTGTCGAATTTTAAATTTAGCGTCCAAATCATGCACGCCCTGAATATAAACCTATAGAATATCATAATAGTGTCATTATATACATTTGGCGGTTTCACAATGTTATCCCAACATTTGGCGTAACAATTACGGCGTAACCCAGAACAGCTAATATCACGTAAAGTTCATCCCAAACCCTTCTTTCAACGCGTCATAGTTGATCGAATTCTCTCTAACGCATTAAGCTAGAAGTGACAGAAAAAACGCGAGTCTGTGATTATTATACATAGAACTTAGAAAATTATGTATCGTTTACGGGTATTTGCATATTAAAGCGAATTCTACTTACGGATATATAATTGGTTGGAGTTTAGAATGCGCTAAATAGATATCCAATCAATGATGCGCATAAATATAATTTGACGTAGATGGTCTCAATAGTGACAGTACTTTGACAATGTCAACTGATAAAATGATAATTGTCATTACAGGTTAGTATCTTCAGATATTTTACAGTGAACATTTAATATTGTATTTATTGTCATAAAAATATTTTAAATATGCCGAGATATACCGAGAATGAACAAAGACTAATATTAAAATTATTAAATTATTTTCAATTAGAAAAAGAGGCTGGGACAACTTTATTACCAGTTTCTGTCGTTCGTGAAGTAAGTTTTAAATTATTCTAAAAAATATTAATAGTAGTTTAAATACTATACATTTTAGCGTGTTGCCGAGGCGTTACGAGTTTCATTACCAACAGTAAGACGATTGGCAAATGAAGGCATCCAAACAGATGCTAGCTATTCTGTTGCAATGAGTACTTCAGTATGTGAAAATTAGGACCTTCATTAACCAATAAATATGAACATGTTATTAGAACTCGTGCATTTGTATATCAGTTTGTATCCACATATAGTTTGCCATGACCTACTGAAATATCACTAGCGTCTTTACATTGTTTCGTGTTCATTTTAGGCCAACAATAATTGTTTACATGAAAATAAAATTAAAGCTGCACTTGTTTTTTTTTAGTTACATTTTATCTAAAGCGTTTATAAGTATGCAATGTTAAACAATAGTAAAATTTAACTATTTTTATTAGTTCTATAATAATTACATAACTATATCCTTCAATTAAAGAAACAAGTATTTATAATGCATTATTTTATATTCAACTATACATATCCTTTTATTAGTGAAATTAATTAACTATAACTGCACAGTGCTGAATACGGCTCTGATTAGAATGAATCGTATATGGACAATCTAATAGCAACACTTGCCTGAGAGTTTTGGCAACACTGATCTCCATAAGCACAATGTTATTTTCTTAACGTGGAACGCTCTATAGCATCTTTACATTTTTTCTTGTTCATTTTAGGCCAACATGTTACCCTTCATACTCTTCAAGAAAAACTGAAGGACATAGATGCAATTACCATTTCTACTAGTTCACTGAGTAGGGTTTTAAAAGATATGAAATTCAGATGGTTAAACTGCAAGATATCAAATCGAAAATATCTAATGGAACAATCACACGTGGCATATAAAAGATTACAGTTTTTAAAAGACTACAACATTAATGCTGTTAGAAAGAGGACCGGAGAAGGTGTACGATATATTGTACTCCATGCGAGTTATAAAAATGGATTCATTGATAATTGCAGTCTAATTTTCAACAAAAGTGGAAAAACAACTGGAGATTATCATGATTCGATGAATGCAGAAAATTTTGAAAGATGGTTTGACTATCAACTTTTGCCAAATTTAGAAGAACCGTCGTTAATAATTATAGACAATGCACCTTACCACTCTAGTTTAGTGGAAAAAATACCAAATTCAAGTTGGTCTAAACACTCTTTAGTAGAATGGTTAAAGGGGAGACATACGTGTTTCAACAACCATGATGAAACTTGAATTATTGGAGATGGTGAAAAAACATTTACCAGATAAAGTTTTCAAGTATGTATTAAGAGATATTTAATAAATGAGATTATATTTGTTTTATTCTACAGATTAGATGTACTGGCACTTCAACATAGTTATAGAGTATTGAGATTGCCTCCATATCATTGCCAGTTTAACCCAATTGAGAATGTTTGGTCAGATTCTAAAAGATAATATGATGCAAAAATAGGTTCTGCAGGTACTGTAAATGAAAGTACTGTATTAAGTATTTGGAAAGAAGCATTAGAGCAGGTACTTCAAGCGTACTGAAATTCGTAGATAATAATTGGATAATAATCGTGGTTAAATTTTTAAGGTTACACCAGAAAAATGGAAGCAATATGTAAGACATGCAGAAGATATCATTAATGAATACTGGGAGACAGCCAAAAAAATTGATGCCAGTCACATATCTCCAATAATTATTGATTTTAACGAATCAGATACTGAATCAGATTGGGAATTCAGGACTGATATTAAGGAAATATCTTAAATCTTATCTATAAACTATTACCGTTATGGATATTCATATGTATTAAAACGGTTCTTTTTAGAACCACATTTTATTGAAATGTAAGATATAATTGATGCCAGCCACATACCTGTAATCATTGATTTTAAGAATCAGGTTCTGAATCGGATTGTGGATTGTTTGAAATATAATATTCATTTTTGTTATTCATAAAAAAAGAAGGTAAACTTACATTCGGTATCTTGTTTTTTAACTAAACTGCATTAACACTATTTCATCTGCATACCGGAACTGGTAGATTAACTCAAAAATCAAATGATTTACTATTTGAAGGGTAAGGGGAAAAAACAAACGATGTCCATTTTATAAGAATTTCAGGTAATCAACTCATTGTGTTGACAATATCCGGTCCCAAACACGTGCTAAATTGTATGGGAATAATACCAACGGTGTCCAAATAAGAAAGCATTAGAAAATACCCATACTGGTTTAAAACAAACGTTGTCCGCGCGGTACTGGTAAACAACCGACGTAGTCCAACTAGTTGCATAGCAACGACAGTTAACAGGGCGTGACAATTTTACGTCATGTTTTGTTCTTTTCGTCTTTCGCGGCAGTTTATGTCAAGATGAGTTCGAGTGAAGAATATTTGTGTGACGATCTGTTAAAAAAAAACCAAGAAACGACAGAAAATTGGTCGAACTGCAGATGTAATGAAAAAGTTAAGATTGCAGGCTCACGAGTTAGGTGATGATTGTAAGTGTAAAAGACTGAAGTGTTTTGAAAACACTACTGCTCAAGAGAGGCAAAACATACTTAACGGATTCAATCAACTAGGATCAATTGATGCTCAAAACTGTTATTTAGCTGGATTGATTGCTGTATTGCCAGTTGTAAGACGAAGGTCACGACAAGTCGATGGAGAACAACACCATGATGCTACCTACCGCTACAGAGTACGAGTGAAGAGAGAAAACATAGAAGAAATATCTGTCTGCAGTAGTGCTTTTACTGCAATGCATGGTATTACTAGATCTAAGTTGGTTCATATTCAAGCATCTCTGAAAACATCCGGACTTGCTCCTGTCGACAAAAGAGGAAAGCATTCTTCGAAACATCGTCAGTTAACTTCTGATTTGAGTAACCAAATTCAGCAACATATTGCTTCATTTCGGGGCAGGTTAAGTCATTATAGCATTCAGGACTCGAAAAAAGTGTATTTAAGTGAAGAGTTAAATATTATGAAAATGTTCCAAATGTTTAAAGAAAAGTATCCTATTGCATCTGTTTCAAATGACACGTACCGAAATATCTTTAATAACAAATTCAACATTTCATTTGGATACCCAAGGGCAGATACCTGTAGCAAGTGTGATGAGTTTAATGCAAAAATCAAGACTTTTCATTCTGTTGACGATGCAGCACAGATAAAAGCTCTATCTACTGACAATAACTTGCACAAAAGTCGTGCCCAAGTTTTCTATGATAGAAAACGAGCTGCCCGAATAAAAGCTAGGAGAACTTTTGAATATGAATCAATCGTCATGGACTACCAGAAAAACATTTCGCTACCCAACATCAGCACTAACGATGTTTATTATAGGAGACAACTTTCTATGTTTTCTTTCAACATTCATGTGCCGTCTTCAGGAAAATCCTGTTTTTTTACATATCCTGAATATGTGTCAAGGAAAGGATCCGACGAGGTATCATCGTTTCTCTTCTATTTCATTTTTAATGAACTACCAACAGAAGTCCGTCATCTTCACATTTTCTGCGACTCAGCTGGTGAACAAAATAAAAATTTCACAGTTGTTCGGCTACTTCATTACATTGTCCATGACATAAAGCGTCTAGATACTATTCAAGTTACATTCCCCATTAGAGGACATTCGTATCTAGAATGTGATAAAAACATGGGCTTGATAAATTTGAAGACTAAGATGGAACTACCCGTAGATTGGATAAATGTGTTAAAAGATGCAAGAAAAAAGCCGGAACCGTTCAAAGTTATAGACGTGGACCAGACATTAACGAAACAAACAGTGGACTACATTTCTCCAAGAAAAATTTATTCGTAAGTGTCCAATAGCTCTGCAACAAGTAAGAGAACTTCGATTGGTGAAAGACAAACGCGGATTGGTTTTTTACCGAACCACTTATAATGGCATTTGGGAAAGCAAGCAAATAACAGGTAGATCAATAAAATCTGTTGTTCCAAGAAAAATGAAAGATGGCGAATTGGAGCTACCAAGTCAAGCATACCATAGACCATTACCGATTTCCCAGGCTAAGTACAACGATTTACAAGTTTTAAAACGATTTTGTCTTCAAAATGCTCAAGAATTTTACGAAACATTGCTATACAAATGAAAAATCTCTGTGTAGGCTTATTTAGAAAGTGGACAACGTTGGTTTTTAACAAGTTATTTGTAACGTTAACGTGCTTTTTTATTTTTTCAACAAAATCTAATAATGTTAAGTTCGTATTCTTTTGTTTAGATATTAATAATATAGTAATAAACTACTTAAAAATATTTGTATGCAGTTTTATTTATTTCTAAGATCATAACCAGCAGATTAGTCACGTTGATTAACTTTTCTCTGTAAGTTACTTTTGTGACATCGTTTGTTTTTTCCCCTTACCCTTCATTTAAACTATTTACATTGTTTTTTTAACTAAACTTCATAACACTCTTTCATTTGCACACTCAATCGTAGAAAAACTCACTATTTAAACTATTTCCACGATTTTATGATAAATCTTCACAAAATTAAACTATTGGCTGCCATAGAAACTTTCCAAAAATTACTTATCCGAATACGACTGATTTCAATCGATGCTATTTTATCAGAGGAATGTTTGATTTGATGCCTTGCAATTGCCAGTAAATTTTTTATCTCGCCGCAGTCAACTCTTAAAAGATTCTATAAGAGGAATCGTTATTTGAAATAAACAAACATTCCAATTCCATAGGGTTTGTAATAAATAATAATAAATCCATAAATAAATCTTAGCTAATTAAGCACTTTCCTTGGAATGTATAGAATAGGAATTATGAGAAACTGCCGTTCCAATATAATGCGCAATAAAATTTTTTATACAGGACGGGACCTCTAATATGTAAAGTAAAAAAAAAATTTGAATTCTTAAAGTTTTTACTTCACATTTTAAAAAAATAACCTTTTCACATTTAGCCGATTACAATCCTGCAACTGTCAGGTTTAACTAAAATGTCATGCAATAATTCTCGACATTCTTAAAATCGTATATGACGTCAAAATTAGTAACGCACTGAAAGAAGGGTTTGGGACAGACTGTACCGGATAATTGGCGTAAGCCTAATTTTTCATTACCATCACCTGATGTATGGTTCTGGCCAGAGGGCGTAACCCACAAATTGTGGTTATGTTGACAAGTGTTTTTGTCTGTCATCACCCTGTGTATCAGTAATAGCTTTTGTAATACTTTTTAATAATTTAAATGTATTATCGTTTTTATTTAGTTGTGAATAATCATTGTTATCATCGATTACAAAATGTCTCATAAGGTAAGTTATCAATTTTATTCTTTATTCGTTTATCTATTTATTTTTCAACGTGTAAAACCCAATGAAAATGTATGTCCATCTTTAAATTTTAATTTAAAACAAGTTATAAATATGTATAGGTATAATTGATGTCATTTTTTGTAGATACCTTTATCCAGAGGACAATTGATACTGCAGATGGTGAAAACAAATGAAGCATCTAACAATAAGCAAATTGATAATATCGGTTCCTCCGATATTATACTAGAAAATGACTCTTCGTCAAATCGACTGCTTACCGCCAATACCTCGTATCACACAGTTTAGTCGAAAATGAGGTTTTTACTTTTTACGTCATCTACTAATGCATAGCGAAATGTATTATGTGCCAATGACTCGTATCTGTACGTAATCTGTAATATGAGAAATGGCATCATAATTTTATGATACCATATTATTTGTTAGTCATGTTTTCTAGATAGGAGGTATTGGTATTCTTGTAAACGTAAAGTAAATTAACTTTTATATAATAGGGCATATTTAAGATAGGAGGTATTTCTGTGTTTAACAGTTGTTGGGCTAATTAAAAGTAATAGTATTTTGACTGCCATGACGACAATATAAGATTTGTTGAACTGTTTGTTCGAGCTGTTGGGCCGTTTTCTTATGAGATTAGTTCTCGACGTTTCGCCAACACTAGGGGTTGGCATTTTCTGGAGATGTTACTGCTTCGCTTGTAACCTGAAAATGACGGTGCGTTGTACTTCGGAGGCAATATTTATATTTCTCACTCCCCTCCACTGGTTTAGGCTTGAGGGGGCGTGTCGTCGTTTGACGTAGCTTTTCTTTCTTCGTGTTTGACGGGAAGGGTGTTTGTGGATTTTAATATTGGTATCCATGTCTTGTTAATTTTCAGTCCCTCTACTATCCGATTAAAATTATTTAGGTGCTTATATATTTCCACCGCTTCCCGATACAACTGTGGGTAGTACTGTGAAGTTTTGTCCAGCATCTGCGTTTCTTCAAATAGTATTCGATGTTCTTCGCTTCCCAAAGCGTGTTCGGCAACGGCAGATTTGTCGATATGTCCTAAACGACAATGGCTTTTATGTTCATTTATCCTTGTGTTTGTGTGTCTTTTCGTGGTTCCCACATATACCATTCCACATGTGCATGGTATTCGATATACTGCGGCCGTTGCTATGGGTCGCGTTTGTCTTTCACCGATCTTAAACAGTCCTTGATTTTCTTTGTAGGCTTGAAAATGGTCTTTACGTTGGCTTTCTTAAGTATTCGTCCAATTCTGTCCGTTACCCCCGATATGTAGGGAAAGAACGCTTTGCCTTTACATTCTGTTTCTTCGTCCTTTCTTGTAGAGATGTTGTTCATCGCTCTATGTATTTCTCTTCTGGTATAACCATTGGAAGTGAGCGCTTTTTCAATATGAAGAAGTTCACTTTGGAGATGCTGTGGTTCACAAATTCTCTCCGCCCTCTCCGCCAGTTTTGATGATACCTTGTTTTTGGCTTGGATGATGATTTGAGTTCCTGTTTAGGTATCTGTCCGTGTGTGTAGGTTTTCGATATACTTTATGTCCTAAGTAACCTTCGGTAACCTACCGGTAACACCGTCCGACTTAACATGGGACCAGAGAAAAATTTCTGTATCTACTAACGTCTATAAAACAAGTACAAAACGAAATACTACAGAAAATACGTCTAGACGCAGTAATATTCTCCAATTTTCACTACCAGGAAATGATGAGCATGGGAACACACTTCGACGGCCTGTATGTCGAACCATGTTCCCACCCTTTGTTTGGTTTCATTTACGGTTCAATCATGAGTTAAAAAAGGTCGTTACAGTATGCATCCATCAGAAAACAATGCCAACTTGAATAGAACAAAAACTAGTAAGGTTAATGTTGAGATACAGGCTAGACATCTCGATAACTTTTTGGATGCATTACCTAAAATGCCATCCCACTATAATTAAAAAAATACTAATAAACTTTTCCTAGAACCACTTTACAAATCGCAAGCCAATCTATATATTATCTAAATATATAAAGAATACTGTTCATCAAAAAATACCTCTGCATTCTCGATGAAAAAGTTTAATGAAGTATTTCATAGCAAGAATTTGTCCATTCAACAGTTAAAAAAGGACATGTGTAACACCTGAGTAGCACACTCCGTTGGTAATTTAAGTGAAGAACTTTACAAGCAACACATAAAAAATAAGGACAAAGCTAGAAATGAAAAAATATGTGACAAAGGAAGGGCAGTAAGAAATAAATACATTTTATTGACCGCTGATGTACAAGCAGTTAAAGTTAGTCCCTGTATAAGTACCAGTGCGATCTATTTTAAAACCAAATTGTCATGTCATAATTTCACAGTATATGACACGAATACTCATCACGCCACCTGCTACTAGTTTTCCGAAATCGACAGTGATGTTACAGCCTCCACTTTTGCTCCTAATTAATATATTCCCTGGAAAGACACTGTTTACCTAAGCGCTTACCAATTATTCTTTTTACAGACTATGCACAAGCCAAAATCGGAATGCAATTCTTGCCAATCTTCTTCAGTGTCTTATCCGGTCAGGATGTTGGCGATCATCAAGGCTATCATGGTTTTGTTGACTGCTCTACGAAACAGCTCCGCTGAGGTCATCCCAAACCATTGTCGGAGACATTTCTTGCCAATACACTGTTAAATTTTTGTATGCATCATGGCGTTACCATGACTCAAAAATTCCTCGAGGTTGGACATACGCAAATGGAAGGGGACGCGGTGCACAGTGCTATAGAACGTACATTGAAAAACAGAAATATTCATTTACAACAGAAATATTCATTTACCTAGCGATTACTTGGCAGCGACAAAAGAAGCTAGAACCCGTCCCTTTCCATATGAAGCTCTGATGATTCCACACAATTTTGTCAAAAATTACGCAGATGAGTCAACCTGGAGATACACAACTATACGACCTAAGCGTAAGGTTGGTGACCCGAGGGTAATGGACATTAAAGCAATTATGTACAAACCTACTGGGAACATCCAAGTTAAACTCAACTTTGATGATGATTGGACAGACTTACCATTATGACCACGGCAAATACCAGTCATTACGGAATACAAACCTATGCACAACACACCAATACCTATAACGGTCACCAAATTTTAAACACCTACAGGAACTTAAAACGGTCATATCATCTGACTGTCATGGCTTCTATGATTCCTTGCCACATAAATAAGTAGACTTAAAACTTTTATTTTCGTTATAATTAGAACTTTAGTTGTGAATATGCATTTTTAATAAAAGTCCATTTACTATCAACTTCCTTTCAGTTTCAATTTTATACTACCAATTTCTCCTAAGTCAAATATGTAAACTTATATTACTTACAAACACATAGTAACAGTAACTGTATTAAAATATGAAAAAAGCTATATTATTTTACCTTATAGAAGCAGGGTTGTGTAATAAAAAAAATAATTAGTTTTTTCTCCCTCCCGCACAATTTCTATTTATGTAGATAGGAGGTATTGGCGGTAAGCGATCGAAATATATTAATCCTACCTTTTGATGACGCTGGAATACGAGTCAGCCAAACAAATGGTATAGAAATTCTTGAAGTAATAAATTTGGACAGTTACACTTCAACTATAGATTCTGAGACAAAGGAACATATTCGTTTGGGTAATGATGACAAGGGTTCTCAAGAGTATATCAACCAGGACAGTTCCAGGGACAATGTGAGTATTCAGTGCCGAAACGATAATAGCGGGTACGCGAGCGAAGTTGATACTGTTGTGGGTTTAGTAGTAGATGATCTGCAGTCAGAATGTGCAGATTCTGAGGGTCGGCGAGTCTGAGTGAAAAGGTATAAGAATATATTTCATAACAAATTTAATATTGGCATTCATGTACCAAAAAAAGATAAATGTGTACAATGTGAAAATTTTAAGAATGCGCCAGAATCTGATCGAAGTGAGGACCAGATTTTAAAATTCAAGAAACATGAAGTGGAAGTGCAGTTTTCAAAAAGTATTCACCTCACTGCTCAGAAAAACGCTAAGTCATGTGAATCATTCATTTGCGCAAGTTTTGACTTGCAGAAAGACCTTAATACTCCTCATGGAAACAGTATGCTCCTTTACTATTCTCGTAAGTATTTTATGTATAATGAAACATTTTACGAAAGTGGATCAAGGCAAGGGTATTGTTTTTTATGGAGCGAAGAAGATGGTAAAAGAGGAGCAAATGAAATTTGTACCACATTACTCAAATATCTGCACATTGTGGATGAGAGGGGTAACGTTAAGTAAGGTAGGTGTAGGTAATATGGCCATGTACAGTAATATGGCCATCCAACAAATTTCTTACTATTTTTATGTATAAACGGTAGAACTCTTGATATTAGCATAGTAATACACATTTAGTGCCGAAATTGTTAAACGGATGGTGCCACATTCTCTATATGTTAGAACCATACACCATTGTTGTGAAAACTCGTCATTGCAGAAGCTGGTTATTAATTTCGTAATTTTTAAAAAAATCTTAACTGAATCTAATAGGTAAGTTTTTAATATATTAATTGTACTTAAATGTTTCGTATACCTTCAAAATCATGTACATGTTCTTATTTTATTGTATAAATTTTGATACATTTTTTCTTAGACAACATATCAAAATACAGTGTTGTGTAATATGGCCAGGTGAAAAGTGGGGTTATATGGCCATGGCCATATTTATCTTACGTGGCCATATTACTCTACAATGCATATTTTGTTTGCTGTATTGATATTATTTCTTTTATTACAGAAATAAAAAATGCCCCAGTATCAGCGCAGGGGCCTACGAGGCAACTCGACGGAAGAAAATTTGTCAGCAGCTTTAAGAGCGGTGGAAAATGGGACCGCAGTTAACACAGCTAGTCGTACATATCACATCCCAATGCGGACACTTCGACGATATTTAGAAGAGGGAAAACAAGTAAAGTCTTGTGTAGGGCTTACAAATGCCCAAGAAGCAGAATTAGTTCAACGTATTATTCGTCTTTCGCAAATTGGATATCCACTTACTGCAAGGGTACTTTGTAAGTGAGTATATCGGTTTACAGAACTCAATAATATCACAAATCCTTTTCAAGAAAGCAAAGGAATAGCTGGTCGTTATTTGCTACGTGGTTTTATGAAGCGCAATCCTCAAATCAGACCTAGGAAAGCACAAAACTTAAATCCGGCTAGGGCACAAAAGCTTAATAAATTTATTGTAAAAGATCATTTTACTAAGCTGGAAGGTATTTTAAGAGAAATGGACATACTTGATAAGCCCGAACGGATATATAATGTAGACGAGAAAGGTTGCAGGTTAACACTTCACCACCAGCAGAAAGTTTTGGCGCAAAAAGGGCGTCAAAGAACCCTTAGAAATATTTCTCTGAATATTTGACTTGTTATTTTAATTGTGCGTCTAAGCCGTTCTTTTCCGGTAAGTCAAAAGAACACTTAGAAATATTTTTATAATCATTGTTGCATTATTATTTCCGATATTTTATCTAAGATATTTTCTTCCTTAAGTTAAGAAAATACTTAATACATTTGTCACTTTCATTTTCTATTTTAGGCTAAGTTGTTTCTTCCGTAAGTCAAGAAACACTTAGCAATATTTCCACATCTTTTATGTATTTGATTTTTCGTATTTGTAAGTCTTTTCTTCCGTAAGTCAAGAAATACTTATAAGTATTTGTATTCTTATTTTTCCATATTTGATTCTCTTGTTTGTTTTCACTCTAAGTTGTTTCTTCCGTAAGTCAAGAAACACTTAGAAACATTTTCCTTGCATTGTACTTTTATACCATTTTATTTTTCTTGTTTACTAAGTTATTCCTTCCGTAAGTCAAGGAATACTTAGACTATTTTACCTGTTCTGTTTTCTATTTTTGATCTGTTATTTTGTAACTGCTCCTTGGAACTGTTACCTATAACAGATACTTGTCACGGTAACCGTTATTTTATACCAGTAGCAGTATTAAACCATTTTATCAGTGACAAGCAAAGATGGTCAACACCCGATCTAATTCCAAGGACAGGAAGAAGTCCGCAGAGCCGGCGATGGGTCCTACAGGCCCAAATGCCTCCTCTCGGCAACAGTAGAGTGACCATTAGCGACACCATGTTGGTAATATGGCCAATAGCAGTATTTTTTTAATTAAGTCATAAATATCATATTTTTATCAATTTTTGAAAAATTATACAATAAATATATATTTAGATAACCCATGTAACTGTAATAACAGTTACTTTTTAAAAAAATTACATTTTATTACATATTACCTGCACATAACTTATTTCTGTGTATATACCAAAATTCCATTCAAGAGTGTATACTCGCAAGTACTTACATCTGGTCGACAGACTTTTTTCACTTTACCTATTTACCTCTCGTTCACTGACAAAGAATATAGAATGTAGACGCATTCATTTTATGATATTTATTTTAAATCCTTATTTTGTCTTTTAACATCAAGTGTATCAAAGTGAAAATTTTGATAAATATATGTCAAAATGACAAATCGAGCTTTTTGCAGTTCTAACGGATGCAAAAACTCAAAAGCAAAAAATAAAAATTTAAGTTTTCATCGTTTTCCTAAAGATGAAAGGTAAATTATAGTATTTTACTATACATATTTGATATGTATAGTAGACCGACTAAAGATCAAAATCCCCTACGTAAGCCATTATCTCATTTTAATATCCAAGTTGAAAACTATTTAAAGAATCATTTAAATTGGATTAAATCATGGAAATGTAAAGATATTGAAACTAACCCACCCTCTTTTAATGGTTTTTATCTAACAATTAATAGTAGTGTTTTAATGCAGTGAGACGAAATGAAAAAAGAGGGTAATGAATATTTATTAACTTCACGGCTTAACCAAGATCCGTTAGAAAATTTATTCGGAACGCTTAGAAATAGATCTGGTTATAATTCAAATCCAACTGCGATGCAATTAAGGCAAACTTTACAATATACTATGTATGCTAATTTAACATCTGTTTCTAAATTAACTAATTGCAAAGCTGACGAAACTATAACGCTACTAGCAATTCCGAATTTAATTGATCTACAAAAATCCGTCGATGAATTAAATGAAGATATTGAAGAAAAAAATGATGGACAAATAAGCTTTAATAATAAACGTATTGATTCTGTAACTGATTTAGAGGTTTGCGCTTTTATGGATACAGGGGATGAAATTTCAGAAAAACATGATGCAAATATTAAAAATACTATTTATTCTAATGATCCTTTAAACAAATGCTCACGGTTTTCAGATGTACAAGATTGTAATAGCGATTCTGATGATTCGATAATATCTTATAAGGAAGTTGATGAGTTTGTCGAAGATGAATTAGGTAGTACATCTAGGTTGAATGAAGTTTTTGATTGTAAATCATTCGATACAAATCTGACCATCAACGAGGAACTTTCAGAAACAAGTTTAAAATGTTTATCAATATTTGAAAGAGTATCAAATAATGTATCTTCGACTGCCTCAACTTCTCTTTATCTCAATTCAGTTAAGTACCTTGCCGGATATTTTGCATACAAATGTCTAAAAAAAAACTAATTGTGAAAAGTGTGAAAATTATTTTGTTCGTAAAATTGTTAATTTTGTTTCAATGACAGATCTTTTATTATTTTTTAAAGCTTATAAAGTTCTCGAACATAAAACAAATACAGGAGAAGAGACAGGAAAAAGAAAAAAGGATGCAGCCTAGCACTAGCAAAGCGAACAACCCTGAAAATGAAAAAACTACAGAGAAGACAACAAAAATAGCGCCAAAACCACCGGCCATCATCTTAAAGACAGTCAACGAGCACCAGCGTATCTTCCAAAAGGCCGCTGAAAAGAAAATAGTATCCGTCAATAAGTTCGCCCGATCAGGAAGAACAATTGTAATCCAAACAAAATCAAGAGAGGACTATCTAGGAATGGTCAAAGTATTAGAAAATCACGAACCAAGAGTCGAGTTTGTCGCATATCCAATAGATGGCGACAGAATGAAGAGAGTGATAGTCAGAGGGCTAGCCGCCACCACCGACCCAAAAATAATCAAAGACAGGGAGTAGATGCAACTCGAGTCATAAATATAATATCAAAAAAGGAAGATAAGAAGCCTCTTCCTATGTTCCTAGTCACAATCCGAGAGGAAGATGACCAAAAAATCAAAATGCTTACTAACATCTGCTACATGAAAATTCATGTAGAGGATGAAATAAAGAACACAAGAGAAACTATGCAGTGTTACAACTGCCAAGGATACTACCACAGCTCCAAAGCGTGTCATTGTGGAGCAAAGTGTGTCAAATGCGGCAAAAACCACATTAGTAGCGAATGCGACATGGAAGGCGAATTCATCCCTAAATGCGCCAACTGCAACGGAGAACACACGGCAAACTACCGTGGATGTGCTAAAGCGCCGAAAAGAAGACCACCAATTAAGACACAGCAGAAAAGCACACCAATAAGCAGTAAACCTACTAGCAACGGAGTCAGCTATGCGCAGGCTACAAAAAATCAAACCGATAAAGAAACCACGACTGCCGTAACAGAGGCGGCACCACTTATCGCTAACTTTAACAACGACATAAACGCCAAAATGGCACACTTCTCCACAATGTTGGAGCAACTTACCCAAGTAATGACTGTGATAAGCTCCTTCGGCAAGCAATGCTAGCACACCAATCGGGAGATCTACACATTGGGTCCTGGAACTCAGGTGGGATATTCACAAAAATAGCAGTATTTTTTTAATTAAGTCATAAATATCATATTTTATCAATTTTTGAAAAATTATACAATAAATATATATTTAGATAACCCATGTAACTGTAATAACAGTTACTTTTTAAAAAAATTATATTTGGCCACAAATACGGACAAAAGTTCTTAAGGTGGCCATATTACCTGCATATACCTTAGGTTAAATTATTCTGCGACAACTGTCCAGGTCAAAATAAGAATCGCCAAATTTTAGCTGCTATTTTATGGTTTCTGAAAACATCTGCTGCTGTAGAAATAGTTTCTATTGTATATCTTGAGTCAGGCTATACTTATATGCCTGTTGATTCAATACATGCCACAATTGAGTCAAACCTAAAAAACAAAATGATTTGGGCTCCTTCAGAATGGCCAACGATTATTGTTAATTCACGTACACAACCACAGCCCTACGAAGTAGAGGTATTAAATTATACTGACTTTAAGGATTTCAAAGCTCTACAAAAAGCTATTTTCCCCGTACTAAAGAAAGATAGTAACGGAAATAGCATAAAAATATCCGAATTGAAGCTAATAGCTTTTGAAAAAAATTCTTCCACAGTGATAGCAAGGTAGTGTATAGTGTAGATATAGTGTAGATTTACGCAGAGAGATGGAAATTCAAGAAGCTTTAGAAGACATATTTGAGCTCATTCACATGCCCCGAAATCAACCAAAACCACCAAACCCCCCCCAAAACAAGGTACCCGCTAGAGGTCCTGAACCTTCCAACCAAGGTTCCCAGAAACGACCTACTGAGCAAGACTCTGGTGCATCACTAGATCTGGAAAGTGAAGAAATAAGAATTTGGGTTAAAGAACACAAGACAAGGCGATCAAACATTACTTCACCTTCGCTGGCACCGCTATACAACGAAGAATTAAAATTGTCTTCTAAAAAATACGAGGAACTAATGAATTTAATTAAAAATAATGTTATTCCAAATCGGTACCACGAAGAATACATCAAAATGAGATCAGACAGTTTGGAGCCTGATTAACTTGCTAAAACTGATGAGGAAGATTAAGTTTTATTTGTCTAATATTAATACATGTAACGTTAAGGCGCGTACAGATATGCGAGCCAAACGGTATACGTACCGTACGCGTACAGATCCTTGAAAAATATTCTACATCGTACTGATCACATACTTATCTCGATCCATGGAAAGCGACAAACCAACACCGAACACACATGTGCGAAATGATTCATTTTATTTATAATTTGGGTACTGATTTATCGTGTTTCTGTTTCTAACAAAAATAAAAATATGTACAATAATCAGTTTACTGTTTTCTCACGTCTCTCTAGGAAGGAACACGTCATTCACACAATGTCGATTTGATGAGACAATAAAAATGTTCGCTGCGTCTAGTAAGCGCCGTCCAAACTGAAAGACGAGCTTCTTTTGAAGTCGTGGAATAAACCGCAACAATTTGGTTCGCGACGAGTCACGATGAAACAGCACGCAAGCGGTTTTTTCTGCCGTACACTTTAACGAATATAGCGTTCGCATACCGTATGCATACCGTTTGGCTCGTATATGTGTACCGACCTTTATATAGCACAATTTAGGATTATTATTTTATTTATTATTGTAGTGTAGTCCTATCAGATCATTTTACAAAAATATCACATTATAGTAATAAGTACTACCAATAAATATAAAGGGGCTTCGTAACCCTCATCAATAGGCATACCTAAATATTTAAACAGGCCAGCCAAAAGGCGTAACCCACAAACTATGATGTAAAATTCTTTTTTCTTGTATTTGTAAGCAATAATATAAATTTTTGTTGTATTGATTTAATTCAGGAGATAAAGTGGTACATGCAAATAGTACAAGAAAATTGAAACTAGCTACATGGTACACGTAATTCAGTTTTTTAACCCTCCTGTAAAATTCATAAATTGTGGGTTATGCCCTTTGGCCTTTATACCATCGACATGTAACAATAGCATGTTCTATTTTACACAATATTTGTATTGAAGCAAAAGAAGATCAGCCACCAGATGATATGGAAAACATTGGTCAGTTAATTGAAGTTGGACAAATAAATCAACCGCTTGATAATCAAAATCTATATGGCATTGCAAGAGATGTTATTGTCCAAAATTGTTTCCAATAACAGTGGATCAAATAGACTAGTTTTTAAAATACGTATTAATGTAATAGCACTTACATTCGTCAATTTAACACAGCAAAATCCTTCAAATCTCGAAAAAAAAATAAAGTTCTAACCTCGAAAGTTAATACTACAAAGAAAAAATTATATATTTTTTTTTCTCTAAGAGATTTTTCTCACCACAAGTATAAAATCTGTGAGTACAAATATTTATTTAGTCTGAATAATTAACATTTAAGTTGTCCACGTAAACAAGAATCAATTTTGGTTATAAAGCCACAACTTTTTACTGCTACCGTTTATCAGTTCTGATATCGAGGGGACAGGACCGGAGTAGGGTTTTGAGAATTATCGATGATAATAATTAAAAGTGGATAATTTTCCGCCTCTTGGGGCCCCTGAACAAGAACTGGAGCAAAGTTCATCAAATACAAATATAAAACAATCTTTTGCAACTGTTACAAATCAAAATGTACCTAAATTTCCATCCCAAAACACAAGCAATAGTTTTTCCTGCGCTGGAAAATACAAAGTTAGAAGACTATCTATTTGCAGTTGGTAATTTAATGCATCCAAAAAATATTCTCTTCTCTTCTAGAATGTCAAATGGTCGAATTTGCATTTATCTAACAAGCGAAACTTTAGTTAACAATTTTCTACAAATTAACAAAGGGATAATAACGGTAAACCACCAAAAAATTCAGGCTCGTAAATTAATGTCACCAAATGAAAGATTATTGATATCAAATGTTTGTCCTTCAATCCCACATTCAATTATTGAAAGTGCACTTTCTGGTTTGGGATTAACTTTGGTAACTCCAATAAATTTTTTAAAAATTGGTACATCAAATCCTAATTACAAGTTACAGAAGGCATACTTTTATTTCTCCCCCAGTCTCATCAATACCCGACTCAATAATTGTGAATTACCAAATGACATCATATCGTATATTTCTTGTAATGGAGAAGGTACTAATTGCAGGCAAGCGGGACATTCGGCTGAAAATTGCCCAACTACTAAGGAAACTCAACATCTCAAACACAAAATGCTGCTCCAACTACTTCAACTGATCCAATAGACAATGAATACATTCCCCTAACGCAAATCATATCTTCCTCGGCTCCTACACTATCGACTAAACCGGATATCCATATTTTACCATCTACTCATGTTACAGAAAGCACTGGAAACTAACTCAACATCTCAAACACAAAATGCTGCTCCAACTACTTCAACTGATCCAATAGACAATGAATACATTCCCCTAACGCAAAACATATCTTCCTCGGCTCCTACACTATCGACTAAACCGGATATCCATATTTTACCATCTACTCATGTTACAGAAAGCACTGATTTTCAACAAATATCCCACGTTCCTCCCTCAAACAAACGATATCGCTCTGAAATTATAACTCCTCCACCAAATGATACTCCAGTAAATAACCCCTTTCCAGACCCTAAATTACAAAAAACCAAAGTCTTCAATCACAGACATAGGAACCATTAAAGTAACTGACGATATAAACAATTTAGCTAGACGAATATATGAAGATACTTCAGTAAACCATTCAATATCTTATGAAACATTAGTAGATATACTGGAAAATGCTCATGGTTCCCCTGACCGAGTAAGCTTAATAAAAACTTATATAAATGATCTAGAAAAC
This sequence comes from Diabrotica undecimpunctata, assembly GCF_040954645.1. Classification (NCBI taxonomy): domain Eukaryota; kingdom Metazoa; phylum Arthropoda; class Insecta; order Coleoptera; family Chrysomelidae; genus Diabrotica; species Diabrotica undecimpunctata. The sequence goes on along the minus strand of NW_027311938.1, from coordinate 54,875 downwards.
CTATTGAAACTTTTAAATCAACTACATGAAAATTTATCACATAGGAAATCAAAAAAAGATGCACTAGACTTCGAAACAAAATACTTAAATCCATACAATCAGAAACTAACACCGAATACGATAATGAAATTGTAAAAGATATATTATAGTGGCTTTCTCAATTATGCAGTGGAAGCTACGAGGGTATTACACTGGCCTTGAGATACAACAAAAAATGATTAAAAAACTTGCTCCAGCCATACTTTGTTTACAGGAAACTCATTTTAAAAATACTAAAGTTCATAATTTAAAACACTAAACATGCACATGTAAAAATAGAGAAAATGTAGACCATGCTAGTGGTGGCGTAACAATTTACACTCATTCATCCATCGATGTAGACATTCTTCAAATCAATACACAACTTGAAGCGGTCGCAATTACTATCAAAGGGCCTTTAAAAATGAACATATGTAATATATACATTCCACCTACACAAAACTCAAGCAATAATGAAATCTCAGACTTGATTAAACAATAACCTTCACCTCGTCTAATAGTTTTTAGATTTAGAGATTTTAATGCACATAATTACATATGGGGATCAAAAATAATTACTCCATTAGGTCGTAGAATCGAAATAATGTTGGACAATTTTCAGTTAAACCTACTAAACGATGGAAAATCCTCTGTCATAGACCTTTCAATATGTGATCCAAATTGTCAGCTACCTTATCTTGGGATGTACTTTCGGATTTAAATGATAGTGACAACTTTCCAATTGTAATAACAAATCCTAACAGTATACAATACTCTTGTAATGTTGAAAAATTAAAATATCAATGCAAATTGGCAAGAGTATTATAATCTAGTTTTAAATAAAATGAATGCATTATATGAAATTTTACAATCAAATAATAATATTGATAGTCAAATTCAAGAGTTTTCGGTATCAGAACAGAACAGAAAAGAGATGAAAGAGGACGGAAATTACGAAAACGATGCCAATACTGCTCCCGAAATAAAAAAAGAGTTCTATCATTATACCATTGCCTTATGTGTCAGGAAAAACCAGGTTCATGTGTTGGGACATGTTTTGCAAATTTTCACAAGACCTAAAAATATTTTACTTATATTAGCCTCTTTTGTATGTATGCGAGTATAAGAACATATATTTTAAATCTTCTCCCTGTGACATACATGTAAGCCATGCAAAAATGTTTCATTATTTCAATATAATTTAGTATTAATAATTACTAATAAACATTTATGAATTATTTTTTAGAAGTTTTATTAAAAAATAAGTCTCAGGCCAGAGCATAAGTCTTAGGATCAGACATCCGCACGCAACGTGTTAAATTCGTCAGTCCCTTGGTGGAATTCTGAATGTCAAGAAGCTATTAAACTTTCAAAAACAGCATTAAATCGATTCAGGAAATATAATACACTTGAAAATAAATTAGAATTCAAATGACTAAAAGCACCAGCTAGATTTATAATTAAAAGCAGTAAACGTGAATAATGGAAAAAGTTTGTTTCAGAATTAAATTCATCTACACCAATTAATAAAGTATGGCAAATAGTACGAAAGATATCCGGGAAAAATACCCCAAACCACATAAACTTCTTAGAAGAAAAACAAAAAATATACACTTCCCCTCTAGACATAGCCAATATTCTAAGCTAATAGTTTTGAAAGATTCTCAAGTGATGATGTTCTTCCTACAGATTTTTTGACCAAAAAAGAAAGAGAGGAATCCAAAGGTATTGATATACCGCCTGATGACTTTTCTCTTTTAAATTATCCCATAACCATAGATGAATTAGAATACTCACTCAATAAAACGAAAAACTCTTCTCCCGGTCCTGATAACATCCCTGCAATATTTCTTCAAAAACTTCCTTCATCTGCAAATAAACACTTGCTGAATATCTATAATAAAATATGGAGACATAGCAAGTTTCCAAAAATCTGGAGTTCATCTATCGTCATCCCTATTTATAAACAAAATCAACCAAAATCTCTGTCACATTCATATAGACCTATTTCTCTAACTTGTGTAATGTGTAAAGTTCTCGAGAAAATCATATCCAACAGATTAATGTGGTTTTTAGAAAATAATAAATTACTTGTCCCGGAACAAAGCGGATTCCGAAAAAATCGTTCAACACTGGATAATCTTATTAGTTTAGAATCTGAGATTCATGAAGCAATAGCATGTGGACAAAAATGTATCGAAGTATTTTTTGACATAACTAGAGCATACGATACAGTCTGACGACATGGTATTATTCAAACACTAAGTCGATAGGGAATAAAAGGTAATATAGCACAATTTATAAAAAATTTCCTATCTCATCGAACTTTTAATGTACGAGTTAACGGTACTTTATCTAATACAAAAATTCAAAAAAACGGAATTCCCCAAGGATCTAATTTAAGCGTCTCCCTATTTCTTATTGCAATAAATAATATTATCTCCACTTGTGACTTACCAGTAAAAGCTAGACTCTTTGCAGATGACAATCATTTTTGTTAAGGGGATAAATGATAAAACCATTCAGACCTATCTACTGAAAGTGCTATGGAATCTCGAATTATGGACAAATTCCACAGGTCTTCAATTATCAACAACAAAATCAAAGGCTATGTTATTTTCAAAAAAAAAGAAGTTATATCTCTCCAGAATTAAAACAATTTAATAAAGAAATAAAATATGTTGAGAAAATTAAATGTCTAGGCATGACATTTGACAACAGATTATCCTGGAACCACCACATTCATGATCTAAAAAGTAAGTGTCAATCTGCAGTTAACATTATAAAAACTGTTGCACACAACACGTGGGGAGCAGATAGTAATACACTGACCCTTATGTACAAGTCATTGATCAGGTCCAAACTCGACTACGCTTGTATTATTTATGATTCAGCAAAACCCTATATCATAAAACAACTCGATCGAATACAAAATAGTGATTTGCGAACTATACTAGGTGCCTTTTATACTAGCCCTACTAAAAGTTTACATTGTGAAGCTGGAGAAGTCCCCCTGGAATTCCGAAGAAAACAACTTTCACCAATACGCGGCATCAATACAGGCAAATCCTATGAATCCTGTTAACCACTATGTAAATTTAGACCGTTTTAGGAATATCTTTAAAATATATGCTAGGCTTGACCTTCCTTTTTATGAAAGGGTAAATAGATACCTCAATGAACTTGAATTCAAATTTCCAGATACCTATTGTATACCAGATATTAACACTGTTCCCCTTTGGACTATTCCCATCCCATATATCAATACCAAACTCTCCATATATAAAAAAGCAGATAATCATCCCAAAGCATTATATCAATATGTCCTCCAAGAACTCAAGACATACAGTAACCATAATCTTATATATACCGATTCCTCTAAAACTATAGATGGAGTGGGAGCAGCATTCATGTCTAATAAAACAAAAATATTAATGAGACTCCCTAAATTAACATCCATTTACACAGCAGAGTTAACCGCTATTCTCAATGCAATAAATTTCGTGATAGAAAATAGTATCAAAAACCCTGTCATTATTTCGGATTCCCTAAGTTCTGTAATTGCCCTAAATAACTTATATCCTACCCATCCAAGTCTACTACTTATTAAATCAGCATTAAGCCAACTGCAAACTATGAACATAAAAGTCAACTTTGTATGGATTCCTTCCCATATCGGTATTGCTGGTAATGAAGAAGTAGATTCCTTGGCAAAACTAGCAATCTCGAGTTCGGAAGCTATAGAAATCAGAAGTGTTCCACGTCTAGATATAAAACCTATAATCAAGAACTTAATAATCAATGATTGGCAGACTAAGTGGAATCAGTCAACATCCAAACTACGAGAAGTAAAACATTCCATATTACCTTGGAAATCAACCCCAAATAAGCGTATACATCAAACCATCCTATCTCGTCTGAGAATAGGCCACACCGCCGATAACATCATAATGGTTTTTCTTAACCATTTACCTGAGAATGCACACAATCATCTTCTTAACATATTTAATATTATTTGGACAGAACAGAAATTTCCAACAGCATGGAGAGATTCTATTATAATACCTATATTAAAACCAAAATGCCCCAAAACAGATCCTGAGTCTTATAGACCAATTGCGCTAACATGTACTGCATGCAAACTGTTAGAAAAAATGGTCAACCGTCGTCTCCTCTGGACACTTGAAGATCGAAATATTATTATTCCAGAACAAAGTGGTTTCCGACAAAATAGATCAACTCTAGACAATATTATAGACCTAGAAAGCAGTGTACATTAAGCCTTCTCCCTTAATCAAAAATGTATTGGAATATTCTTCGACATTGAAAGAGCCTTTGATACAGCTTGCCGCCACCGTATCATCAGATTACTGTACGATTTAGAAATCAAAGGACATTGCATTTATAAAAAACTTCTTATATAAAAGATATATCCAAGTTAGAGTAAATGGTAATTTGTCGTCAAAAGTGGAATTGGAAAATGGAATTCCTCAGGGATCTGTTATAAGTCCTACACTATTTAAAATTGTCATAAATGATGTTCTACGAAATTTAAAACTTCCACTTAAAGGCCACTTATATGCTGACGATCTCGTAATATTTGGTCAAAGCAAAAACTTAAACAACCTCTCACAACTTGCACAGAGTTTCTTGTTAGATATTGAAAAATGGTCAGAGGAAACTGGATTTATCTTTTCAACAACTAAAACTAAATATATAGTATTTTCTAAAAAGAAAGTCAGAACACCAATCTCATTATATCTATACAACCAATCACTACAACAAAAAGATTCGCTAAAATTGCTAGGAGTTACTTTTGACAGAAAGTTGAATTGGAAAGAACATATCAATAATCTAGCATCTAAAAATTCTAGCACACAAGAATTGGGGTTCAGACAGGAGTACATTGCTAATTATATACAGAACTATTATACGATCACAGCTAGACTACGCGGCTATAGCTTACGACTCAGCATCGAAATCAGCACTTAAAAAGCTCGATACTATTCATAACACAGCACTCAGAATATGCCTGGGAGCCTTTTGTACAACACCGATTGAAAGTTTACTTTGCGAAGCAAATGGATTGTCGTCAAATGATAGAAGAGCTTACCTTAGTCTAACATATGCAACAAAAATTAAAGATAATGCAAAAAATCCTGTCTATAAAAATACTTTTACTGATAATTACCCAAACCTTATTGCAAATCACCGTTCTAATAAACCTTTCTATAAAAGAATAAAAGACCATTTGCATCTGTTTGATATTGTCATACCTGAATGTCTTCCATACACATATGATCATAATCCACCTTGGATTCAAAACATACCATTATATAACTTTGAACTTAGGTGGTGTTTTCAAGCAACTCAGTTTCGTTTAGAAGTAAATCGACAGACTTATCGCAAAAATTGAATCACTATACTAAAATCACAATCAAGATGCACTAGAAATAAACAAACCAATACACGTTAAATGTTACAAGAAGCACTCTCAAATAATGTTTTACAATGTATATACATTGTATAAATCCCAAATCATGATTTACAAAGTTTATACATTGTAAATCATGATTCTGGAGTGTTTCTCGTAACATTTAAGTGTCTTAGTTTGTTTATTTCTAGTGCATCTTGATTGTGATTTTAGTATAGTGGTATTACTATTGATAAGCAGTTCTTTTAGGGCCAGTTCTTCAATTCAAGTATATACCTAGTATAAGCTATACGCAGTATAATAACAAAAATTGTGTTCTACAAGTTTAGAATATGTTTGTTCTCAGTATAAACTAACAGATAACTTATCTATGTCCCACCCAATAAAACGGAGGAGGAGCCAAAAAACCATGGAGGAAGCAGCTGGCAAAGAGCGGACCGGTGACATCATAAAAATTTTGACCGAGACACGAGGCGAAGTAAGATGGATGATGAGTGCTGTGATGGATGTTGATGAAGACGCGGCCGAAAAAATCTTGAAAATGAAACGAATAAAGGTAGACTACACATCCTGCCGAGTAATAGAATCAAGGGTAAAAATACCGAGATGTCTCGCCTTTGGACACAAACAATGGCACTGCAAGGGACAGAACAGAAGAGGATTATTAAGAGGGAAATTAAGTCGAAGGAAGAATATTTGATTGTTCGGATGAAGGGGGTGCGGCTGGCCTGCTGTTATATTTCTCTAGACCTAGTGGACCTAGTATGTAGTAGTGGGTAGTGGGGTAGTGGGACTGAATACAGGTCTGGAGCCTACGTTTGTTAGGAGAGGTACGGGTACGAACATCGACGTCACCATGGCGACACATAGAATATCTGCGAAAGCAAGATGCTAGAAGGTTTTGCCAGTCTACACTGGAACTGAACATGGGTACATCCGGTTCTCGATAACCGGAACGGGGACCACTAACGCGGCCCGTTCGTCCGGGACGTCGGGAGGCGGATGGAGCGAAGGGAATGACTGGAAAGTATACGAAGAACTGATTAAATGGAAAGTGAGCATGATGCAGGGTTAATCACCGACGGTGGAAAACCTGGAGAGTGTCATTAAAGAAGCGACGATGGAAGGAAGCAAAATAGGTCGCCGAGATGTCAACAGGCTGCCATAGTGGTGGAATGCGGACATCGAGGCACTAAGAAATGAATGTATAGCAATGAGAAGAAGGTTAACGAGAGCAAGGGACAGAGCAGGGATCAACCCGGAGGTCATCGAGGTCATGAACTTTACAGGAAAATGCGTACAGAAAAATAAGGCACTGGAAAGAGCTGTGTGAAAAGCTGGATGAGGACATTTGGGGTCAGGGATACAAGATCGTCATGAAGAAGTTTCATGCGTATCCTCCTTACGAAATGTCTATGGACACGAAGCTTAAGGTAACACGAGAGCTCTTTCCGGACGGCAGATGGCATGGATTACGGAGGGACGAGGGAGCTGAGCGCGCCGTACCCTTTACCATGGATGAACTTGTCGAGGCATTGGGTTCACTTAAGACGCGCAGGTCCCCCAGACTGGATCGGATACCACCTGAGGCGTTGAAGGGCCTAGGACGGGCGGAGCCTACGTGGCTTCTGAAACACATGAATGCACTGCTGGAAGTACAGACCTTTCCTGAATCTTGGAGGACATCGTGGCTGGTACTGCTCCCCAAGACTGGGGAAAAGTATCGCCCCATCTGTCTTCTTCCTTGCATCGGTAAGCTGTATGAAAGGATGCTGCGAGTACGCATAGAAGACATGGTTGGAGAAAATGATTATGATGGAAAAGGCCCCGATCGTGGACGTGGCGGCTGGGGTCCCTCAGGAATCTGTCTTGGGCCCGACGCTATGGAACCTGGCATATAACGGGTTTATGAACTGTGAACATGGAGAGGGTACAATCCACTTCGCATTCGCGGATGACCTCGCTGTACTGGTAGTGGCCCGGGATGAGCCAGATCTCAAATACCGGGTTCGGAACGCAGGCGGCGTCGTAAAGAAATGGATAACCCAGCACGGACTGAAACTTGCGACAGAGAAAACCGAAGCCATTATTCTGAAGGGGAAAAGGATCAGAAAAGTGTTGAATTACAATGTGCGGGAGCATGTCTAACACCCAAGAAACACGTAAAGCACCTAGGAGTGACATTGCACCAGAATGAAAAATGGGGGGAGCACGTGCGGGAGGTGGCCCGGAAAGATGAAAATAGTGCGGCTGCGTTGGGGAGGGTGATGCCCAACATAGGGGACCCAAATCAGAAAGGATGAGGGTCTTAGACAGTGTTGTACAGTCGATCGTCCTCTACGCGGCACCAGTCTGGAGCGGGGCGGTAGAGATAACGGTCTATAGAAAGCTCATGACACGAGTGGACGAGTGTTGCGAGTGGCATGCGCCTACAGGACTGTTTCTGTGGCAGCCTCGAGGATCATCACTGGATGTATTCCGTTGCATGTTCTAGCGGTAGAAAGAAAAGAGCTCTATGAGAGAAAAGGCCCCAATCTTACTATGGCCGAGAGAAGATAGGTAAGGGAAAGGTCAATTGAAAGATGATAAGACGAATGACATAACACGGAGGATGTGACACAGTTGACGAAAATGCTGATCCCGAACATAAGTGATTAGGTGAACTGTGGCCACAGGCGACTGGATTATTTCCTGACGCAGGTGCTCACAGGACACGGCTGTTTTAGGGCTTACCTCTCTAGGTTCGGAAAGGCTGACACAGATGATTGCCTATACTGCGGACACTGTGACACATACGATGTTAGAATGTAACAGATTGATAATAGAAAGGAACAGAATGAAAAGAGAGACAGGTGTGAATTTTGTTACAGTGAGAGAAATGATTGAGAGAATGATTGAAAATAAAGCAGGTTAGACTAGTATACACAATTATATCCGTGCAGTTATCAAGAAAAAAGAAGAGGAAGAAAGACAGCTGGACCAAGCAAAGGGAAGAGGGAAAGATGCTGGAAGTTGAAGGTAGAAAAGTGGGTCAGACTGTATGAGTTACACTGTGTGAGTCAGACTGTGGGGAAGGAGGAAATGCCCGTCTGGGAGTGATACCGCACTAGGAGCGATGAGTTGTAACGATGCTATGATCGTTTAACAGTTCGAACCGTGGGAGTGTCAATATTTGCGCATCCACTTCTACAACGTGAAGGCGTAGTGGGATTCAAACGGCTATTTAAGGCGTGTGAATAGCGGAATTAGACAGTCTTGTAGCTAGCGCTCTAGGCTCCCTGACTCGCCGGTGTAGTGAACCAGCGAGACATTCTGGACAGAGATAGTTCCGTATTGAGGATCATACTCTGTCCCTAACCAAGCGGAACCCATCGGTATTGCGTATTGAGCATTACCGTGGATCTGCACAGAACCAACCGGGACAGAGATTTCCGTATTGAGGATCATACTCTGTCCTTAGCCAAGCGGAACCCGTCGGCATTGTGTATTGAACATTGCCGTGGGTCTGCACAGCTAAATATTTTGTTTGTGAGCATATTCGGAGCTTTCGCTGAATTGAAGCGAAAGCGAGTATATTAGTAGTACTAATTAGTTTCTTTTCTTTTATAGACGTTTGCCGGGGAATTCATTCATCGCGGGACCCAGACGGAAACGTAGAATTCATTTTATTTTTGTTTTATAAGTATACAACGTAGAATTCCTTTTTTTTTAGTTTTTATTTATTGTATATATATACTTAATAGATTTATTTTTATTTCAAACCTGTGTTTTACTGAGTCTGTTGCCCCGAAAGAGCTACCCATCACAAACTGGCGCCCGAGCAAAAATTAATAACATGCCGACAAATAAAGACACAGACTCAGTAACAGGTAAGTCGTGGATAAACCGACTTTGCAAAGAGGAATTGCAGAGCGAGGCCGAAAAATACGGCTTAGATCCCAAGGGAGCCGTCGACGAATTGAGAGAACGACTCAGAACCTATTTTAAAAATCGTGAGGAAGCTACAGGAACAATCCCAAAAGAAAAAACTTCCAAGGGAACAGAATCCGACACACTGGCCCAGGAAATTTCGGGCATCCGAAGACAATTACAGGAATTAGCAATAACGAAACAAATGGGGCAACCAGAATTGCTAAATCAAGTACGAAAATGGAACACACACTTCGACAAGAAACATTCGGATGCAATAGAATTCTTAGAGAGGATAGACGAATTAAGCTTGGCCTACGAGATCGATAAACAAGATCTACTAAGAGCATTACCAGAATTATTAGGAGACCACGCCTTGTTATGGTACAGAAACAATAACAAAAATTGGAAGTCATGGACAGATTTCAGCGAAGATTTTAAAAAAGCTTTCTATCCCAGGGCATATTTGCTACAACTAGAAGAGGAAATCCGAAACAGAAAACAGAGACAGAACGAACCAGTAGATAGATATATCACGGAGATTCAAACATTAATCAGACGAGAAGGATCTTTTTCTAAAAACCAAGAACTCGAAAGGATATACAAAAATTTGTTACCAGAATATAAGCTTTATGCTCGCCGCCGGGATTTCGGAAACTTAGCCGAATTACAGGATTTAGCCCAAGAATACGAAGCTCTAGAAGACGAAAAGACCCGAGCAAATCAGATTTGCCGTGGAAACTGGAGACGCACGGAGCAAGCAGAGTACGATGCGAAAACGGCATGCTTTAGATGCAAGATGCCAGGTCATAGCCGTAAAAACTGCAAAAACCCATGGAAAAAGTTTCGTTCGCGTTGCGGCAGAGAATGGGTTTACAGCAGCAACTGCTGTTTCAGGCGTCAGGGAAACGAATTACAGACTGGAGAAACAAGGAGTCGTCCCAGTCTGTAAAACAAGATTCGACTCCATTCGTTTTCGCCGTTACACAGCCAGCAAGCAATGACATTCGACTGTTCGCATCACTAAAAATAGGGCAAAGAACATACAGAGCGCTCATAGACACAGGAACTACTAAAAATTACGTCGGGGATAGAATAGCTCAGATATACAAGGACTCTCTCGATAGCTACAGCGGGAGAACAAGACTAGCAAATGGAGCGTCAATTGAGCTTAACCAGAAGTTGACAATTGAATGCGAGATCGATAAGTTACAAACCCGACAAACATTCATAGTAATGCCAGGGTTGACGGAAGATACATTAATAGGAGTGGAATTCTTCAGGAACCATTCTATCGAACTTAAGTTCGATAAACATACGACCAAACAATACATACAACATCAAGAAGAGACATGTAACACTTTAAAAGACTTCACTCAAAATACGGAATTAGAAAGGTTCCTAAGAAAAGAACTAAGGGAGTTTGAGAGCATAACAGGACCCACCAACTTAATAAGACACTAAATAAAATTAAAAAAATATTACGATCTAAGACGAAGAGACTGGCGGCCACATCCAGGAGATCGAGTCATGAAAAAGGAACACCATCTATCATCGGCTAGTGCAGCTTTCAACAGCAAACTAGCGCCGAAGTACTCAGGGCCATACATAGTAACGTCAATGATATCACGAGTAATAGTAAAACTGAAATTGGCCGATAGTAGTAGCCGCAAGCAGATGACGGCGCATGTAAAAGATTTAAAACCATGGGAGGGGGGAAATGTTACTACAGAAATCCAATCCCCACCACAACCAAACGGTATTTAAGTGGCAATGCTAGCAAGCAGAATTCAGTTCATCAACATCAAACATGGAAGACATATTAGAGATACCGGAAGAGATGACCCCTCTGGGAACGCCAGAGAGACCCGAACTACCCGTGACACCAGGAAAAGACGCGGAGAGGATCATGAAGAGGTTCCACGAACTTTTTGGGACACCACCAACCCCACCGAGGAAGAAGAGCGTACCTGATACTAACACGGGACAAGAAGCCCAATCCGCGTCCACTCCAGGAGAACCGGAACCCGGGAAACACGCCGATCTTATAGAGATCGTCCCAAAACACCTAATCGAGAGGGGGACCAAAAGATACAGGATATGCTGTAACAATGGGAGGAAGATTGTAATAAAGATACCGAGAGGGATAGATGGCATCACTAGGCTGTAGACACCATCTACACAAAAAAAAAGGTATGTTACTTTTTTTTTTTTCAAAGAGAAGGGGGTGTAACGATGCTATGATCGTTTAACAGTTCGAACCGTGGGAGTGTCAATATTTGCGCATCCACTTCTACAACGTGAAGGCGTAGTGGGATTCAAACAGCTATTTAAGGCGTGTGAATAGCGGAATTAGACAGTCTTGTAGCTAGCGCTCTAGGCTCCCTGACTCGCCGGTGTAGTGAACCAGCGAGACATTCTGGACAGAGATAGTTCCGTATTGAGGATCATACTCTGTCCCTAACCAAGCGGAACCCATCGGTATTGCGTATTGAGCATTACCGTGGATCTGCACAGAACCAACCGGGACAGAGATTTCCGTATTGAGGATCATACTCTGTCCTTAGCCAAGCGGAACCCGTCGGCATTGTGTATTGAACATTGCCGTGGGTCTGCACAGCTAAATATTTTGTTTGCGAGCATATTCGGAGCTTTCGCTGAATTGAAGCGAAAGCGAGTATATTAGTAGTACTAATTAGTTTCTTTTCTTTGATAGACGTTTGCCGGGGAATTCATTCATCGCGGGACCCAGACGGAAACGTAGAATTCATTTTATTTTTGTTTTATAAGTATACAACGTAGAATTCCTTTTTTTTAGTTTTTATTTATTGTATATATATACTTAATAGATTTATTTTTATTTCAAACCTGTGTTTTACTGAGTCTGTTGCCCCGAAAGAGCTACCCATCACAGAGTGTCTTCTACGCGCTACCTGAAACGAAACAGGGAGCCTACTTTCTGACAGTCTGTGGATGAATGAAAGTAGTGCTTCCGAAGTGATGCCGGCCTTACAGCGGCCATTCCGCTTCCGGATTGCTGAATGACAGAGAAGGGTCTGGTTTAGCAGGTAGGCGTTCGGCGTACACTCTGAGACGAGAGGGCATTTTAAAGTACCTCGGGAACTATCGCCGGGAGTACGAAGAACGAATCTTGCACTAAGGTTAGTCAGGTGGCATCCAGGACTGAGATGTCTTTTGAAGATTCCAGACCCCCATCTATAAAGACGAAAAAAAAACTTATCCATGTCAGCTCGGGCGAATATACTAAAGATAAAGTTATTCTCGCCTTCTATTGGTCGGCAGTGTATGTCATATTCCTTGACAGATTAATGAGCGAATAAGGTATACGAACAAGAAATTGTGTGGAAAGATCATATGGGGGTGGAAACGTAGGTTTCCTGTCCTCTCAATGGGTATGCGGGTGTCATTGGAACATTCACAGGCGATAATAGTCGCAACTGCCATTCTACACAATATTGCCATAGAAGAACATGAAGAAGAGCCACCAAATGAATTTCATTTTGAAGCTGCGGAAGTACATTTACCAGTTGATAGAAACCAAGGCATTATGCGGGAACAGAACTGAATAAGGTCTTCTCTCATTTTAAATCATTTTGCTAATTTATAATAACTCAAAATAAAATATAACACATGATGAAAATAGTTTTAATTAATTAATTAAAAAAAATGAGGTAAAAAACAAAGTTTTAAACATAAAAATTTTAATTATTCTATTCACGTCAAAGAATTCAATTGTCCTTTTTGTTTTCTAGTTCGGCCAGTAATATCTTGATCTCTAACGCATGTTTTTCAGTAAGTCGTTTTTCTTATTTTTTCTCAGCCTCTTCTTTTAGTAAATTTATTTAAAAATCTATGTAGGGGAGACTGGGGGGACTTGGGCCTATAAACAGTGCCATCTGTTGGTTACTGGTTCATAACTTAAGTCAAGTCTCTCACTGCTTTGCCAGCGTAACGGCGACAATGATTAGCAGAACTTCGTTGTTTGTACACGTGCATAATTTACGCTGAAAATAAATCTTAATCTCGTGATATCATTGTAGTTTTTAGCAAGGTTAAGTGAGAATTCGTGTTGATTCTTCAGGTAATGTGACCTCAGGAATGTTTTAAATTATTTGTTTAGTTATCTGATAAATTAGAAGTTTAACAAGAATTTTAGGTTGGATTATTTAATGAAATGCTATATAGGGAGACATGAGACAGTTGCTTTAGGGAGACATGAGACGTCTCATGTCTCCCTAAATAGCGTTTTATTAAAATAATATGATTTAACATTCTGATTAAACACCTGATTAACTAGATTACTAGTATTTTTAAATGATTAATGCCCATTTGCACTAGTTTCCGTTAATATTTAACTGATAGTTTTAGATGTCATTTGATGATTAAAGTGTTTGTGAAGTAGTCGTTAATTTTTAACGGAAACTGGTGCAAATGGGCATAAAACTGCTAAACCGATTGAAATGATAATATTGTTTCAGATGTAATATGCCCAATTTTTGGATTAAAAAGACAAAACGAGTAGTTCCTCCTCCTGACGTTATGAAAACCGCAGTGGAGCAAATTCTTGGGGGAACAAAATTACGCGCAACTGCAAGGAAATATGATATCGATAAACAAACGCTTAACAGATAGGTACAAAAAAAAATAAGTTACATGCCCCTGACGACAACATTACTTGTTCACCTGATTTTAAAACTGCGTTAGTCTTTACCCATGAAGAAGAGGCTCTGTTACCGGATTATCTAGTCCGTGCCTCGCAAATGCACCATGGTTTAACAATCCCATGTGCACATCAACTTGCGTTTCAATTTGCGAAAGCCAACCATAAAAAATAACCTAAAACATGGGATATTAAATCCATTGCTGGTTATGATTGGTATCGCAGTTATAGATATCGTCACCCTGAGTTATCGCTGAGGACTATAGAGTCAACCAGTTTGTCACGATGTACGAGTTTCAACCACACAAATATTACGACGTTTTTTAATAATTTAGAATCGGTACTAATCCGTGAAAAGTTTGAACCACATCAGATCTGGAACATTGATGAGACAGGGCTTACAACGGTACATAAACCACCCAAAGTTCTGGCAGCAAGGGGTATTAAACAAGTTGGAAACGTCACGTCTTCTGAACGAGGCACATTAGTAACTGCCTGTTGTGGGATTAGTGCTGGAGGGAGATTCATTCCACCATTTTTCGTCTTTCCAAGAGTAAATTTTAAGGACTATATGTTAAGTGGTGGTTTTCCAGGAAGTGCTATTGTTGCTTATCCCAGTGGATAAATGTCTTCCGAAAACTTTGTTGTTTTCCTGGACCACTTCATAACACATACTGGTTGTCTGGTTGTTCAATAGAAAACAAAGTATTGCTAATGGATAACCACGAGAGCCACATTTCCGTTGAGTCCCTAAGGAAAGCAAAAGAAAATGGAATTGTGATGCTTACGTTTCAACCCACTGCAGCCATAAAATGCAGCCCTTGGACGTATTCGTTTAATTCTCCTTTAAAAATTATTATAATTCGCAGTGTGCATCATAGATGGTTTCAAATCCAGGTTAAACCTTGACCATTTACAACATTGCTGCTTTAGCTAGTCAAGCGTTCGAATTAGCTTTCACACCCGAGAATATTGTATCCGGTTTTTCAGCGACCGGCATTTACCCCTCCAATAGTTATAGTTGGTGTTCTATTGCAGAATATTTGTCAATGTAATGGTAGGTGAGCTTTAAATTTTAATATAATTGGTTGTAAAACAATTAATATTATTTACAGTTCCTACAGTTAAAAAAAGATGGGAGAATTTGAGAGACAGTTTTGTTAGAGCATATCGTGAATACAATGCTAAAGCTCCATCATCAGGTTCAGCTGGAGGTTCCACAAAAAAGTCATTGATTTTTTTTAATTTTAATATAATGCTTTCGATGGGACCATACATAAGAAAACGAAAGACTGGAACTTCTTAGATGGGCCTTAGGTAGAGTAACTGACATCCATTCCGGCAGTGACGGAATTGTGCGTAGTGTAATACTAAAAACAAACTCTGGCGTATACAAACCGTTACTTCTTAACGGAAAGATGGTAAAACCAACACTCCTCCGACAAACTGTATTTTGTTTCAAGTCATCGATGTAACAACATGTAGTATATTAATTATATCTGTAATATTTTTTATTTTTATTATTACAAACAATTAAGTTTTTTTATATTATAACATTTACATGGAAGTATTAAATAGTTTCATCTACGGTCTCGAGTTCTTTACTAAAACCACGGGAAGTCCAAATAATATTTAGCAACAAGTAACTGGAAGAACTCAAGATTTCCGTTTTCCACTGAACAGTTACATAACATACTGGTCCTTCTTGTCGAATGCCTGCTGCTTTGGAAATACGAAAAATCAAAGGTTAGTGCTTTTCCTTTTACCATTATTTTATTTTTTTACATTTTCACATGAGATTTACATTTGATTTGTTTCAATTCGGTGGGAAACTACTACTATCTTAATTGTTTGTTAATAATCGCTATTTTGTACAACATACAAAACATTTATTTAATTATTTTACTTGGTATAAACGCATTGGTGTGGTATTACAGGGTTTTATTCCTTATTTTACATTTAAAAATAACTAATTAGATTTATTTTTAAATAATTTTTGCAGTTTTATACTACATCACTCAACATATATATTTTTACACCCTATTTGGATATATTTAGTATAATTTGCTTTAATTTACAAACACTTTTGGGTTATATAACCAATAGGGTACTTGGGGGTAAAAACACGCACGGGGCAAAAGAACGCACCTCATTTAAATTTGCCGCTAATGTCCAGTTTCTAACGATTTTAGTTACAAACGTTTGGCAACATTGTGCCATATGTGTGTTCCAAGTTGAAAGCTGATTCAAGACGTTGTTTACAAATTATGAGGTAAATATTATTTTTTACTATTACACTGTAATATTGGCATAACAAAATTAATTTGTGATAAAATCAAATTGGCATTTTTCATTGAATTAGTTTATTCGGGTGTTTTCTTGGCTTGATTGTAGGTTATTATGTTAAGAGTTTTCGATTGAGGTTAGGTCGTTTATATCTCAACAGGTGGTTTTGACAGTGTTGCAGAATGGGGCAAAAATACGCGAGAGTTATGGGGCAAAACTTCGAATGCGTATTCTTGCCCCGTTATCGTAAATTAATTTTGTTTCTACTAATTTTGGAATTAAATATTCAATTCATCTAAATCTTGGTTTCTTTTTTTTTCAGAAACTACAAAAGAAAATCAGAGCGCAAGCCTTTGACAGAAGTTATTTTGTGTGAAGCTCGTGAACTTATTAATAATGGCGTTTCTATACGTCAGGCAGCAATAGCTGTGGGATTTCATGAAGCGACACTACGGCAAAGGTTGAAAAAAGGAAATGGTGTCCAGTCTTTAGGCAGATTTAAAGCAGTTCTAACCAAGATCCAAGAAAACGAAATAGTTCAGCATTGCAAAGAACTCGACAAACGATTTTATGGAATGACGCTGAAGTCATTGCGTTTTTTAATTTACTCTTATTGTGTAAGAAACCGTATTGAGCATCCATTTTCACCTGTAAATCAGTTGGCTGGTCGGGACTTCACTAGATCGTTCATGAAAAGGAACCGACTATCTTTACGTGTTCCACGAAAAACCAGTATTGCTAGAACTATGGGCTTCAATAGAGTGCAACTAGCTCTGTATTTTAATATTTTGGAGAACACCATAAAAAAATATAAGTTACCTCCCAACCGTATATATAACGTCGATGAAACGGGCATTCAGACAGTCCCAAACCATCTGCCCAAACATGTTGCCCCAATTGGAAAGAGAGATGTAGCAAAAGCTGTAGCTGCCGAGCAAGGACAAACTATTACGGCTGTTTGTTGTATGAGTGCAACTGGTCACCATGTCCCTCCATTTTTCTTATTTGCTCGAAAACGGATGAATTTTCTTCTAATCAAAGACGGGCCCACTGCCTGCGACATGGCTGTTACTGATAGTGGTTACATGAACACTCCCACGTTTATCAAGTACCTGGAGCATTTTAAAAAACATACAAGTCCAGCAGAGGAGAACCCCGTTCTCCTGATTCTAGATAATCATGTATCGCACACAAGTCTTCAAGCAGTAACATTTGCAAAAGACAATTTCATCCATTTATTAAGTCTGCCACCACATAGCAGCCATAAGACCCAGCCACTCGATCGGGCATTTTTCAAACCATTAAAAGCTTATTATGAGAGCGTAGCTGACAGCTGGACCAGTTCCCATCCAGGACAGGTTCTCTCCATTTACCATGTAGCTGGTCTCTTTTCCACAGCATTTGCAAAAACTGCTACTGTAGATATAGGAAGAGAGGGCTTTCGGTCTACTGAAATCTACCCACTAGATAAAAATATTTTTTCGGACGTAGATTTTATGCCAGCGGAAGTAACAGAGCAAGATTTAGGTTAAGATTCAGACGATGTAGGTCATGTTTTTATTCAGTTTCAGCAAGAAGAAGAACTTGTTACTGATGCGATAGAGCCCCAGCCGTCATCAAAATCAATTTTAGCTTCAGATATTATTCCCTTCCCAAAAATTAAGATAAAAAGGAAACGAACTAGGAAAAGTTTGAAGTCAACCCTATTAATATCGACGCCTAATAAGGAGCGACTTTTAGAAGAACAAGAAGAAAAGAAGGAAGCTGAAAAATAGAAGGAGAGGAAAGCATTACTGACGAATCAAAAGATCAAATCTCAAAGTGCTAAAGTTCGTGCTGCCAAAAGGAAAGTTTTCGACGAATCATCATCTGATGAATCAGTAGCACTCTCCTATCAAGAAAGTATTGATTCTTGTGACATTCATTTTTCCGATAACTATGAAGAGCAAGACATTGATGTTGTACCAGATATTTTACCTGATGACTTTGTTGTAGTGAAGGTTTTTGGAAAAAAATCATACAGATTATTTGTCGCCAAAGTCTGCCAAGTAAATGATGATGGTTATGAAGGGGTATTTTTTAAGCGACTGCCTACAACATTCCGTTTTCGTGAAACAACGGAAGATGCCTTTTTTCGAAAGGACGATATTGTTTTAAAGCTTTCAAAGCCAATAAAAACCAGCTCTTTCAGATTTTCAAATTCAGTGGGATTCTCTGATGACCTCGTCAAATACTCTTCTCTTTTAGATTAACGTCTTGTATTTTATTTTACGTTTGGTTTTTTTCAATAAAATTGGTTTCTTTTAAACGCCTACCATCTCTTTTATTTGGGGTTTTATACATTTTAGCTTTGGGGCAAAAATACGCACTTGCGTACTACTGCCCCATTTGTAGGGGCAAGAGTACGCAAATGCAGATTTTTCAAAACTTTTTTTTTTTAATTTGTTAGTGAACTTATAGAACTACTGTCGATACTTAAAATGGAAAAACAATATGTAAGCTCTCCTGTAATAATATTGGAAAAGTTCTAAACTGTTATAATTTCTGAAGACGACAGGAGATAATGAAACTGCGTGTTTTTGCCCCCAACTACCCTACGGTTCGTCAATTGGTAAATCGTAATTACTCTTGGTCTCTTAGCAGCAGTTACAATAACCGCTAAGATCATTCTACAAGACTTATGGCGTCTTAAAATTTCCTGGGATGAAGTTGTACCCATGGATATTCATACAAAATGGTCAAATTATCAATCCCAATTAGTCAATCTTAATAAACTACAATTTTCTAGATATATTACTGTTTCCAATTTTACATCGATACAATTACATGGATTTTACGATGTGTCTACTGTAGCATATGGTGCTTGTATTTTTATTCGTTTCTTAGAAGCTGAGGGAAATATAAGTTGTCATTTACTTTGTGACAAAACCAGGGTAACTCCTTTGAAATATATTCTTACAGTTACCCGACTTGAACTTTCTAGGGCCCTACTCTTATCCGAATTGATGGACAAAGTAAAGCAATCACTACAAATTAATTTTGATGAAATTGTTGGTTGGTGTGATTCCAGCATTGTTCTACCATGGATCAACACATCTCCCAACTTGTTAAAACCTTTCGTTGCAAACAGGATTTCACAGGTTCAATCCTTGACTAATTCTAATTCCTGAAATATATAAACACAGGAAAATCCTGCAGATTTATTGTCACGTGGTATTTCACCCACGGCACCACAAAATTCTGATCTACGGTTTCATGGCCCTCCATGGCTTTCATTGTCTGAAAATTTCTAGCCTCATCAACCCTTCAAACAGGTTAAAATTCCTGAACTTCGATCTACTGGTAATCTATCCGCAAGAATTTACATGAATCTCGACAATATTTACAAAATTTCTTCCTTAACTAAATTACAACGAATTGTAGCCTACATATTACGTTTTTGCAAAAATCCCAGGCTAATCATGCCAGAAAGAACCTTTAACGATTTAATATGTGAAGAATTTGCCTGTTCTCTGATTTGTCTTATTCGCATTGTGCAAAATCAGTCTTTCTCTGATGATTTCACGCATCTCAAAAAACATGGCAAGGTCGATCATAAAACAAACTTACTGACTCACACCCTGAATCCTTTTCTTGATCAAGATGATATAGTTCGAGTTGGTGGAAGAATTCACAACGCTGACATCTCATACGAGAGAAAGCATCCCATCGTAATTCCACAAAAACATCATCTTACAGACATACTTGTACGGCATGAACACATGAAATTACAGCATACTGGTCCACAGCTACTTTTATCTTCCCTGCGAGAGAAATATTGGCCTCTCAATGGACGCTATGTCGTTAGAAAGGTTGTTAGAAACTGCATCACATGTTTCAAGGCAGCTCCAAAATTTGAAACTTATTTAATGGGTAATCTACCGTCTTCACGTATTACTCCTTCACGACCATTTACCCACTCGGGACTTGATTATGCAGGACCTTTTCCTTTAAAGGACCATCTTACGAGGAACCACAAGACTATTAAGGGTTATGTAGCACTTTTTATTTGTCTGGCCAAAAAGGCTATACACTTGGAGGTTGTGAGTAGTCTGACTAATGCTTTATAGTAGCTTTAAAACGTTTTACTTCTCGACGGGGTAAATGCGCTTCTATTCTTTCCGATAATGGGAGCACCTTTAAAGGTACTAACAATGAACTTTCCAAATTTCTCAAGACTAACAATTCTACCTTACATGACACACTCCCTTCTAAGGGTATCGATTGGAAATTCATTCCGCCGCGTTCACCTCACTTTGGTGGTATCTGAGAAGCGGGGGTAAAATCGGTAAAATACCACCTTAAACTACTAATTAGCAATACGATTCTCTCCTATGAGGAGTTTTCCACTGTTTTGATTAAAATTGAAGCAATTCTCAATTCCAGACCTCTCTTTCCTATGTCTAATGACCCCTCAGACCTACTTCTTCTCACACCTGCACATTTTCTGGTTGGATCACCTCTCACATCAGTTCCTGACCGCATCTGTTAGATGTTACGGAAAACAGATTGAGCACATTTCAAAAGGTGCAGCAAATGGTGCAATGTTATTGGATACGATGGTCCAAAGAATACGTCTCTTCTCTTCAGCAACGTGTCAAGTGGAAGAAACAATGCAGTTCCCTTCTCAAGACTGGATCCCTAGTACTTGTTAAAGAAGATGGACTGGAACTTCTTAGATGGGCCTTAGGTAGAGTAACTGACATCCATTCCGGCAGTGACGGAATTGTGCGTAGTGTAATACTAAAAACAAACTCTGGCGTATACAAACCGTTACTTCTTAACGGAAAGATAGTAAAACCAACACTCCTCCGGCAAACTGTATTCTGTTTCAAGTCATCGATGTAACAACATGTAGTATATTAATTATATCTGTAATATTTTTTATTTTCATTATTACAAACAATTAAGTTTTTTTATATTATAACATTTACATGGAAGTATTAAATAGTTTCATCTACGGTCTTGAATTCTTTACTAAAACCACGAGAAGTCCAAATAATATTTAGCAACAAGTAACTGGAAGAACTCAAGATTTCCATTTTCCACTAAACAGTTACACAACAGAGAGCCACTATTTATTGGTCACTGAATTTGTACGTGTTTTCCATCAATAGCCCCAAGAGTGTGTGGAAAATTCCACCTATGTAAAAACTGATTGCTGACTTGAAGCCAATCAATTTTATCATGACTTTTTACAAAGAGTAGTCTGTAATGTGAATTTGTCCTATATTTATGTTGAAAAACATTGAAAAATTTATAAAACAATTTTTTAACAAATAAAAAAAATTTATAAAACAAATTTTTTCAATGTTTTTCAACATAAATATAGGACAAATTCACATTACAGACTACAACATTGATGGTTGATACTGTTATATTATTATAATTTTAATTTATTCAATTTTAAATAATGCTGGCTTCTGTCATTTTAGACAACTACCGTAAGTTGCACTGACTGCTTTGTTCCAAAATCTGTCCTAACATGTCAATATTGTCATTTTTATCAGTTGTTATCAACAGGTCCTCGAAGACACTTTGTCTCAGGACCATGTAATCGATAATAAACATCCTAATTTTTAATAACATATAATGTAACATATTTATAAATTAATAACATTTAAAGGGTTTTCACCCATATATTTTAGTGGCTCATAGCATGTATACTTTGTAAGTATTAACCACATTTTGCATAACCTTAGTCAACATTTTAAATCTTACGTTCTTTTTAATTAAATTGGTTAATTACTTTCAGGTTACACTGATGATAGAATTAACATTCCGAAAACGTTCTGTATTTGTAATATAGCCTGTTTGGGTATTTTATTTATACCTTTTACTAAAGATTTGAAATACATTTTTTTTAATACTAATATACCTATTTATTAAAGTTTGAATACGGATTAATTTATACGTGATTATAATAACAATGAAATTAAAACTCAAACAATACAAAAATAGTAATTTACCATTAAAAATACTGCATATGAATATACGTTAGCGTTTTTTCTGAAGTAAAAACACGTTAAAGCACGTTAAAATTATTTGTGAAAATGCTGAAGAATGTCATCCTTGCACTAGACAATGGCCGGTGCAGGCAACTCAAATTTAATTTTTAATCTTGGCAAAGATTTCAATTTTATTAATGTCGCCACCATACAGTCAGGTAGTACTTAAGTGGCGGCCACAACGACGCACAGCACATCGTACCGCACCTAGCCTTGGCCAAAGCCTCGCTGAAGCAAAGGCACAGGTTATTTCGAGGATTCCTTCCGTGAGTTAAGGAATCTCTCACCTATTCTTGCCTTATTATTGTTGCATTCTATTTTCTATTTGTGTACACAAACATTTCCATATATTTCTGTTATTTTTCGTGCAAAAAACACGCTTGTGGAACTTCTACTCCGTAGACTAAGCACAAGAAGTGTTTGCACCCATTCTAACTTACATATTTTAACATATATACTGAAATGATATAGAATCTAGGAGAAAGAAAAATAGTGATTAAAAATAATTTATAAGTTACACACTAGATAATGTTATATATAAAAAGTATTTGGTTATTTTAATAAGTTATGTACTATAAAAATTATTTATATGAGGGTATTCTTAAGAAATTGGCATATAATAAGTGTAAAAAGTTTTTTTAATAATTATATTATTGTAAATATATTTAAGTGAGCCATGTGGATAGGCAACCAAAAATACTCTGAAAATGACATTCAAGTGATGGTTGCGAATATAAAGTGGGGTTATTTCTTAATTTAAAATGTTTAGTTTATATATAGTTACGGATTTGAAGTAGTGTAGTTTATTAATTTAGGTTGTTTAAATTACATATAAGTTTATATTCTGATCTGAAAAGCCTAAATGTCAACAAAATTCTCGATAGAAAAGAAAAGAATTCTCTAGAGCACGAGAGTTAACCCTGTTTGCGAGATAGACTATTCCAGAAAATTCATATATTTAGAAAATAGAACAATTCGAATACGATTTCTTGCCAGATGATTCTGGAACATGGAAAAAGATATAAATACATCATAACAATACATATATCTTGCACTTGTACGCTCACGGCAACAGTTATAAAACATAGAACCAGAATTACTTGGACATTGCACACGAATATGTTTACCGTCTAGCGCTCATACGCAGTTAGGAAAATTCCAAAGTTCATTAAAATCTTTTGCAATTTTATACAAGTCTCCTTGAGAAGGAATGGGCATATGAGATTCGTATAAATAATCCCAAATATATTCGGAAGTTTGTAAAATATTATTACTCACTGTAGTTTTACCCATACGAAATGAGAAGGCCAAACTTCTAAATGACATTCCGGTAGAAAAATACCTGCAAACAATATATTTCCTTTAATAAATTATGTCTTGACTTAAACAGGTTTTATACAAATATCTTCATTGGTACTAATAATATAAAAAAAAAATTAAATCAAAGTAACAGACACATACAATTCGTATTAATTCGAATTTTTTTCCTTTGCAGTGACGATTGCTAAAGGGCAATAGAAAAGGCTTAGAGAGATATTCATAAAAAAGCTTGCTGACATACCAATAAAACATTCCGGAGATGGAGTTTAAGAAGATGATAATGAACACTCAAACTGGCCATATTTCGAATCTCTATTAAAGGATCGATGCTCACCTAGAAAAAGTACGGGAATTTTTCCTACACAAGAAGATGAAACCTCAACAGTGTCACCAGAAGGTCGTGATAATGAGGGTGAGATGTCAAATATGGATGAAGTTACAAGCGAGAATGAATCGCAAACTACATCAGATTTTTCAAGAGAAGTGTCACCTGCACACACATCTTCATTCGCGCCATATAAAAAAAAATCAAAGACCCAAAAGATGTCAAAAAGAAATCATCCGATTGCAGATGCCTTCTTAAAAATAGAACAGGAAAAAATAAATTACCTAAAAAGAAAGGAAGAAAATACATCAAAGAAAAATATAGAAATAGACGAAGATGAAGCATTTTTTTAAAAGCATTTTACCGCATGTAAAAGCATTGACTTAAAAACAAAAGATGAAGTTTCGTATTACAGTATTGTAATTATTAGATAACGAAATTCCGTCAACCACACAACCTACTGTCCCACAAAATACTGCTCAGGCAAATGTTTATCACGACAGTCAATCGCTATCTGTAATGTCACCGATTAGTTCACTTGCAAGGCCCATTTATCATGACAACTCTCGTAGATTAAGCAGCATCCCTCAAAATACACAATACGTCTCCATAATGCCTTAGAATATTTTACAGCCCATCCGTCATAAAAATTCCAAAAGTCTTGAATTAAACATCAGTAGAGAAACTGGTCAATCCATGAGGGTTTCTGAAGGCGATATGCGAACTTATCATCAAGCTCCGTTAGAAAACCTGCATTACCAGCGCTCAAGTATGGCAAATGTTTTTGATGACATGCACCTTTCACACTAATTTGTATTACATTTTTTTCAATAAAATATTAATTCAAAACTTTTTTTACAGCAACAATAAAATATAACTAATAAAACCTTGACCGCTTATTTAACCTTTAGTTACCCAACTGTCCGTGACCTGATATTCACCTTTCTTTGTTGTCTACCTACCCACCTTCTGTTCTCATAAGTCATATGGTTGGGAGTGGTACTTGTGACAGAAATCGAAAACAGTAGCGCTCAAGAGTTCGAGAGGTATAGTGATCTGTCCGGATATTTACCTTTCTTTGTTATCTACCTACCTACCTTTCACCCTCATTATTCTGGTAGTGGGAGTGATACCTGCGATAGAAATCGAAAATCGAAATCCAGCAGGATTGGGGTGTAAGTAGTAACGATATTGATTCCGGTCCGTGCGATTCCACAACAAACCTGCGGCGTTCTGCATGGAATCTTTCAACGATCCCGGAAAACCCTTCTTCAGAGGATGAAGAAACAGAGAGTGAAATAGACGAAGAAGATAACGCCGACAATAATATGGTTGTAGAAAACGATAATGAGTATGAGAAAGAAGAAATCTATTGGGAACCTATGATTGTACCATCCAATCTTATGATTGTAATAATAGAACTTTAAATAAATGTTTAAATTAAATTTTATAAAGCTTTGTAACCTATTAAGTTATATTTTACCTCGTATATTTAATTACCATCCAAAAAAATGTAATTGATAATAAATTGTTTACAAACTTATTTCGCACCCGTTCTTTACAACCTGCAATACACAATTTTACCGCTTTTCGTTTAAAACTAGATTCAAACCGTTTTTAGAATTATGGTATAAATGAAGATAAAGTCACACCTGAGTTAAGATGTAGAAAAGAAATTTTATACAGAAACTTGACTTTTTGTATAAAAACTTTGTTCACTAAAACTTGATTTAAAATGATTTTGTAATTATAATGTTAATGACTGTGATATCATAAAATAAAAAGGGCTGCAAAGAGAGAGAGAGGTGGAAACGGTGCTTCCAATAAACAGAAAAGGCCCAACAATTACGGTCGCCAGCATAGCGGAAAAGGCAAAAGAGCAGTGCAATACAAAAAGGCTCAGGATCTTTTCGTTAAAGACAGACACGGACTGAACGATCGGATCATATCCGGAAAGTCTCTAAACGGTTTCCAATCAATAGAGAGTGTGGAAGGACTCTTCGGAAATATTTTAGAATCACCTTCCCCTGAGGATGTCCCCCACCGACCCTAAACAGGTCACTAACGGAGTCTTTCACCCTTTCCGTCCTATTGAAGTGGAGTCCGCAAAAACCGGATGATCGAACTCGGCTCCCGGACTCGACGGCTTTGAGGTGGGAAGGGTGAAGGCACTCAGTAACGAGACGCTAATAGGGCTATTTACAATCATTCTAATGCGGAATGTGTATCTCAGGAGCTTCGCTATGACGAGAACAACTTTAATTCACAAACAGGGCGACAGAACAAATTCAAACAATTACTGCCCTGTAGGGGTGGGATTAGTTTTGCAGAGGTTGATGCACAGGGTCCTCTCCCAACAGGCTCAAGAACGCAGTCTCTTAAGCCGGATTTATAAACGGACATAAACATAATTTTAGTCTCTAACCATAATCTTATTATATAAGCATAATGTTGAAAGTTAATAAATAAATGTACCCATTTAAAAGCATCCATAATACATAAAACATAAATTTAGTACTTAAAACGCGACCTTCAAAGTTGGTAACTTTCAACATTTATGAATTAAGTATTAAACATTATGGAATTGTTGGAATATGCGCATGCGTTGGTAGAATCACTTGCTCTTTCCAAGCCTGCTTCAGAGATCATACATAACCCTACTATTTTAATGTTTTTGGAGCGAATTCAACGACGTATTGTTTTCATAATTATTATTTCGTTTAAAAATATAAAATATGAGTGCATCTGCGATTCCGTTAGACGAGGAAGCTCTTGTAAATATGCTGGAGCAGTACCCACAATTGTGGGATCAAAAATGCAAATAATATAAAGACAGGATCGCAAAAGAAAATGCATGGCAGTCTATTGCTCTGATATTGGAAGCCAGGGGTAAGTTTTTCATCTTTTTTTGGAGAAACTTTTAATGCAACTAGTATGATTTTTCAGCAAAAGAATGTCAAGAACTTTGGGAATATTTGCGAACAAAATTTATTAGAGAAAGAAATAAAAGAAAAAAAATAAAAACAAGTTCTGCTTCAAAAAATTAATACATGGAACCTATATGACAGGATGGGATTCCTTGCAAAAGGAATTCAGACCAGAAGGTAATATTTAGGTAAGAGTATTAGAGAACTGTCTCACTATATATAGTTAATTATTTTAGAACCAAGAGCAATATACTACTTCAAAAGACTGACCATGAATCAAGTTCATGGTCAGAAATGCTTGTGGACGATGAAGGTATTCTTTCCTCTGTTCCCACAGAACATGACTCTGAAGTAGACGAGGATATTTCAAATGAGTCAGGGCAAGAAGGGACTTCAAAATCAGACTGTGTGTCATTACCAAAAACAATGACACAGTTAGTATCCACGCCCAAAGTTACAAATGAAGCAATTGGTACTCTAGGGTTGAAAAAAATATAAAAAGAAAAGCAGCAAAAAATGAGGTGTCAATTGATAAACTTGTCAATACTTGCACAAGTCTAGGCCGGAATATAGAACACATTCTGTCCAATAATGATACCGACCAAGAAGATTACCATTTTGCCATGGCGCTTATGCAGGAAATGAAAAAAATTCCAAACAGCAGCGAAAAAATTAAACTGAAAGCATCATTTTTTATGCAAATAGCTGATGTGGTGGATAAATATTCCTAATATGTTTAAAACAAATAATTAAAAACTTTAAATCAGAATTCCATATTTATTTATTTCAATTCCTACAAGAGTTATCCCAGTTTTTAGGTATTTAAATTTTAGTACAATTTAGGTACAATACAAAATACAAAGCTGCACTTAAAAGGAAAAATATTTCATGTAAATGGTTTGTTCTTATATATATTATTATTAAAATATATACTGTATCTTCTTCTTTTAAGTCAAAAGAAAATAAACATACAGAAGAAACAATACACCCGTAAGTTTATAAAGGTAAGGTCCATAAATCTGTAAAATGGGTATTTGGAAAAAACGTAGACATAGAAAAAAATTTATTTACCTTTTTTCATATTTTGCTTGTGTGTATTAGTCCTTAAATTTTTGGTACTACTTAGCTTTAAAACGATTCCCAAAATATTATATTTTATTCTCTTATAAGTGGTCTAGGATAGCACCACGATTAACATAATTCTCCTGCCATAGAAGCCACCCTTCTCGAGAAATAAAATAATCCGCCAATCTCTCCCTTTGCAGTTTGACACAATGTGTTGCATTGTTTGATCCAACCTTGTTGACTGTTCTTAAGGAGTAGGGATCCTCTCTCCAAGTCCCAGCATGTAATAATCCATTATCATCCACATAATCTCCAAATCCAGTAGGGCAGTATCTCTTTTCAGAGTTAGGCATATCCTTTTCACTACACTGAAGAAAATTATGTAATACTACTGTAGCCTGCACAATTAGTTCGCTAACTTCTAATTCTGCCTGTATGGTACGACGTAAAATTTGCCACCTCTGACTTAATATACCGAAGGCATTTTCAATAGTTCTTCTCGCTGTACTAACTCTGTAATTAAAAATATTTTTTTTCTCACCCAAGTTGTTTCCTGCATATGGTCTTATTATGTTTTGATGTAGAGGGAATGCAGAATCTCCAACAATATAATGGTTAATTAGAAGATCTGTTTTGGGTAAGGTCTTAGGGGGAGGAAGATTTAAATTTCCATTTAGTAGTGCACTCCCTAAACCACTGGCTTTAAAAATGACTGAATCATGGTTCGATCCAAAACCTCCAATATCCACCATTGTGAAACGGTAATTTGCATCACATGTGGCCATTAAAACAATACTAAAAGTTTTCTTGTAGTTGAAGTAAGTACTTCCAGATTTTGCTGGTGCTTTTATTGCAATGTGTTTACCGTCCACTGCCCCAATGCAGTTTGGTAAATTCCACTGCTTGTAATATTCCTCTGCTCTATTTTTCCATTCTTCAACTGTTAGGACTGGCAGTTGCGAGGGTGAAAGGACATTCCATAGTATTTCACAAGTATCTTTAATAATCTTATGTTCTGTTGTTTTGCCTATTCTGTAATTCCATGCGATTTCTTGCATTCAACGGCCTTCTGCTAAGTAACTAAAAACCATTAAAAAAACTGAGTAAAATGCATTATTATTTTAATGAAGAACTTCTGCAAAACTAATACGAGTCGATGTTCTGGTGTCAAATAGCCTTTCTTTCTGTTTCTCTGTAGGTATGGTCTTGTTATACGTAGTAAATAATAAAACTGATTTTTTGTCATACGTGTGTACTTAAAGAACTGTTCCTCATCCCATTCCAGCTCTTTCATACCTTTAAATAGAGTAACAAATAGACCTTCCTTATCACGCTTTCTATTTATGGGTCTTACACCAAACCTTCTTACTCTTCTTTGCTTGTTAAGAACTATGGCAGATATAGTCGCTACAATTGTTAAATAAAGTGGTACTGCTGCCATGGCCAAAACAACTTTTCTGTTAATCTTCATATTTATTTAAAATTATTTCACTTTTCTATGAATCTAAAGACCAGAAAAAAATTCATGCTCTATAAAAATTTGGTTAGGTTTGTATTTTCTGAAGTAGTTCTTAAATATTATGGTTAGGTATTATGTCTAGTTATAAACCAATCTTAAGTCTTATGAATTATGATTGTGGTTAAAGTTATGTTTATGACTTATGATTATGTACTATGTCCGTTTATAAACCTGGCTTTAACCTTAACCAAAGAGGTTTTGTGCAAATAGACGGCACACTAGCAAACTGTACAATACTGGATAGTTATATAAGATCCAGGAGGTTAAGAGAGAGTGCGTTCAATGTCGTTTCACTGGATATGTCGAGGGCCTTCGATTCGGTGTCCCACCATTCTGTCTTGAGGGCACTGAGGCGGCAAGGGGTGGAGCCTCAACTAGTTCAGTACATCGATAAACAGATCTCCACCACCACCACAGTTATTAAATCGGGAGGTACATGAACTCAAAACAAGTTTATATTAATACCCCACACTTCTTTGGTTGATATTCATTTTTGTGCTATTGCATTTATTCCTATATTTCATTTCAATATTTTTCTACTACAAATAAATTCACCGATTAATTTCTTAAGTTCCCTCGTAGTTGTACCTGTGCTTACTTAAGAAACAGAAACCCCACCGCTAAATAATTTACTTGTATGAATCCGATTCGATTAACTTTCTTTTTAAAATAAACCAGCAACCAACAAGGTATTCAATAAAAATAAATCTTCGTGGTCAGAAACTTACAACAGTCTGGGTAAGTTTACAACGACAACATATTTTCATACATTAATCAAGAACATGAGCACTGTTAGTTTTTCTTACAATTTTGTGTACACTAGTACTTACAAACCGCTTAGAATTTTTAATATTATTTTCTTTTTACCTATACTTGCTGTAATAATAATAATTCAATATAAATCTCACTAGCATGAATCATAAAACTTTGCTTTTTCGTTTTCCATTTAATAATAATGAAAACAAAGAAAAAAATATATAATACCATGACAAGAAGTATCCTCACTTATGGGTGTGAAAATTGGACAATAAATAAGAAAACCAAAAACAAAATAAGAGCAACAGAGATGGAATTCCTAAGGAGAAGCTGCAGAGTAACAAGAAGAGATAGAATAAATAACATGGAGATTAAGAGGAGAATGGGAATGAACTCCGACATAATAGACTACATCGAACAGAAGAGGTTAACCTGGTACGCACATGTCAGAAGAGCAGACCAAAATCGATGGATAAATAGAATAACAGAGTGGAGCCCGATAGGAAGAAGAAAGAGAGGCAGACCCCGAAGATCTTTCAGAGATGAGGTGGACGAAGCAATGAGTAGAAGAAACCTACAGGAAGGGGACTGGCTAAACAGGAAAAATTGGAGAAAACGGTTGAGTGAAGGAATACAGTGAAAACTGTGGAAATCCTTGTATATATATATATATATATATATATATATATATATATATATATATATATATATATATATATATATATATATATATATATATATATATATATATATATATATTTAATAATTAATTAATCTATTAATTGCAATTGCTAATTCGTGAGTTTTGGCAACATCAGAGAGTTCTGAATCGGTATGCAGGTCTTAGAGAGAAGAACTTTCCGCTTGCCAGAATTCTTCTGTTGTTGGACAAAACTCGTGTCATGACAAATTTTATATCGGCTTTTGTTTTTCCAGCCACCTGGTTTAGATTTGAGAAAATGTACATGGCTTAGATTTGAGAAAAGCCACATGGTTTAGATTTTAGAAAATGCACCTTGTTTAGATTTGAGAAAATACAGTTTTGATGCAGATAATTTATGGATCGAGTTGAAAAGAGAGTAGTAGCATGATATACTATGGTAGTTAAGCTAAGTTTCTTTCTTTCTTCGAATTTGTGTATAGATGCTTAATTCTCTGTTATCAAAACCTCAATTTTTTAATTATTATTAAATTCTAATTTGTTATTTTATTAATTTATCAATTAATAAAGAGATGTGTTGAAAAACCTATTTTATTTTTAATTCCCGATTTCTCCAAAATTAATTAGTTTATGCCGAACAACACCCCTGAGGGGTTTGAATGTGCAATGGTTGAGCTAGACGTTACAATACTGCAACCGATACAATATGCAACACCTTCTGATAATTCTTCATTCGCTGTCAAAACCTATCAACACACTCCATGACAGTTTATCACAACTTATCATTTATTGCGGTGACAATGTGGTTGAAACATTTATTCAAAAACTAGAAAAAACAGTTTACACTATTTATCATAAATATCTTAAACATATTAAACCCACGAAAAAACTCACACCAGAAGAAGAATTAAAATTTTTTGCAAGTAAGTGTTGCCACATTTGTGATAAACCGTTCGATATTAACGAAATTAAATTTAGAGATAATTCACATCTAACAGGGTTGTTTTCTGGTGCGGCTCATAACGCATGTAATTTAAATTACAAATTACCTAAGTTCATACCTGTTTTTATGCATAATTTAACCAAGTACGATGCACATCTGTTTATAACAAAATTGGCTCAGAATAACGAAAACATTGATGTTATTGAAAAACTAAAGAAAAACATATATCATTCACAAAATTACTTTTAGTTGACCGTGACTTTTGTTGCAGTCATAAAACTGGAAACATTACGAATGAAGAATATGCTCAACATGTTTTGAAGAAAGATAGTGCCAGGAAAGAAAAAGATACTGACAACGTATCAATGTTACCTTGAGTAATGCTTTATTACGTTTAGCAATTGAAAAAATATCGTGATTACACAAAAGTATTTGGAAAAGGGCCGTACCCAGATGGAATGTGATTCCGTACACAGTGCAATAGAGTGTAAATTAAAAGGTAAAGAAATTTACCTTCCACAACAATACACGGCTATAACTAAAACAGCTAGGATGGATCCTATGCCATACGAAGCTCCTTATTTGGACTATACCTTCCTTACCGACTTTTCGAAAGAATTTATTTATAAATCTATACGGCCTGGTAAAAAGACAGGTGACCCAGTGGTCACAGATATACGTATGCTAGAATACAGACCAAATGGCACAATTTGGTATAAAATTGATTTTGATGACGAGCTTCAGGCGTTACCACATCGTCGCACGCCAATTATCAGTATTAAAAAAATAGATCACCTGCAGAAATTGTATGCAGCTAGAATAGCAATTACAAAGCGGAAGTATGAAGACTTACAAGACCTCAAAAGAGTACTAGCACCTAGTTGCCACTCTTTTTATGATGACCTTCCACACTTCTTCTTGCAGTACCGTCTCCTATCGGAGGTTGGCTGCCATCACAGCAATCTTTACTTTGTTGGCTGCAGCTTTGAACAACTGTATTGAACTGCACCCATACCACTCCCTTAAATTTTGCAACCACGAAATCCTCCTACGTCCCACATTTCTCTTTCCCGAGATTTTTCCTTGGATTGTGAGTCTAAGCAGAGAGTACTTTTCTCCTCTCATTATGTATCCCAGATATTCCAGTTTTTTCGTTTGTATGGTTTTTATGACTTCGCATTCCTTCCCCATCTTCAGCAGAACATCTTGATTTGTTATTCTTTCTGTCCATGGTATTTTCCACATTCTCCTGTAACACCACATCTCGAATGCCCCAATGTTTTTGATGTTTATCTTTTTCAGTGTCCAGGCTTCCATACCGTACAGCAGAACGGAGAAATCATAGCACCTTAATATTCTCGTTCTTAAGTTTATATTTATGTCCCGGCTGCATACGAACTTTTTCATTTTGACAAACAATTGTCTCGCTATCTCTATTCGCCTCTTGATTTCTCTTGTCTGGTCATTAGTATCAGTGAAGCAAACCCCTAAATATTTGTAGAACGTAACTCTTTCAACTGGCTGATTATTTATGGTTAAATTCACATTGGTGTATAGCTTCTTTGTTACAATCATGAATTGTCTTTTTGATGTTCGGTTTTAGACCATACTTATTGGTATGGGTGTTTATGTTTTACATCAAAAATTGTAAATTTGCTAGGTTATCTGTTACTATTAGCGTGTCATCAGCGTATCGTATATTGTTAATTAACTCTCCGTTAATGTTCATACCAATGTTTTGCTCTAGGAGCGCTTCCTGACATATTGTTTCGCTATATATATATTGAATAATAGTGGAGAAAGCACACAACACGCACACCTCGACGAATCTCAATTTCTTCGGTTAACTCATTATCAACTTTGATTTTTGCTGTTTGTCCCCAGTACAACCTGGATATGATGTTAATGTTGCGACTGTCGATGTTTTTGCTTCTTAGGATTTCATACAGCTTTTGGTGTCTGACTTTATCGAAAGCCTTCTCAAAATCTATGAAACCTACGTAGCTACGTACCTTCCACACAGCAATCACTAAATACTGCACATAACTATTATAGACTAGATGTTTCGAGAATTATTTTTTATTTTTATAATTTAATTACTGTTATATTTTGTTTCATTGAAGTTTATTAAAGATTATTGTTTTAAATTTTACATATTAAAATAAAAAAATACGAGTAATACCTAATTGTTCTTATAGTCTAAAGGTTCGCATGTCACCAAATAACTTTAAGCAAATTGATTCGTAAGATTTAAATTATAGATTCCTATGTTATAAGGACTGTTAATCATTTTTTAAATATTTCTTAATAAAAAGTTTTCATTGTAAATGATCTATTAGTACCTTATTCCCTAACAGTTCCGCTAACAACACCGCCTTAATCTAATAAAATATCAGTCAACACCACTCAAGTCATAAAATAAAAATTAAAATAAAATAAATTGCCAAAAAAAGTATAAATAATAATTTTTTACCCGCTAACTACGGTATTTGTTAAGTTACAATAGAAAGATTTCACCGATTTTTAAAATGTGACAGTTTTTTTCGTCTCGTGTAAAGTTGGTAAAAATTACTTCTGTGGTGTTGTTAGCTAAGGGACGATATGCAAAATGGAAATTTTCGTCTGGTCCACCAGGCGGGGAGTTATTAAGATTCCAAATTTTAAACAAAATAAATATCACCGTTAGTATAATAATCGAAAACACCCTGTAAATAGAAATATATTATTTGTAATGATATACCAGTTACGGTAAAAGAAAGTTAGTGGTTTCTAAATTTAGTGATATTTCTAGTTAATTTAGAGGCTTTCGGGGAAAAATGGACAACAGTAATTTTGTAAACAATTTCGGTGAAGTGTAAGGTCTGATGTATTAAGTAGGCTTTTTGGTGAATCATATTATTTGGCTCTTTTCATAAATATGGAGATCCAAGACCTTTTAAGTAAACTGTTTGTTGTGTTTAATACGTCAGGTAATTTTTGGAAAAACCAAAAAATAAATTGACAAAAATAAGTTGGAGATGAGTTTAAGAGGGCTGAGTTTCGGATTGGTTAGGAAGAAGAAAAAAAGTAGGGGAATGGGGGTTGGATGCGATATGAGAAGAAGAGAAGAGGATTTGTGATTTGAACATGAATGGTGGGAGCATTGTACATTGATAGATGGGAACATCTATCAAAGAAAGGGTAATAATTGATTATTACTTTTTTAGACTGTATTCACAAGGTGCAATAATTAATTATTAGGTCCATTCATGTTAGTTTGAGAATAATTATTTCGGTACATTTAGACTTAAAAACCATTAAAACAATTCCTTTTAACTTTCTTGAGAATATTACAGAATATTACTAGTATCATTTATTTTCGATAGCTGTACATAGTAAGGTTTATTAAATACATGATTGGATTTTGTGTTTTCCTAATAATTTAACTCTTATTAATATAACTTTTTTAGATCAGATATTTGCTTATTTTTTCTTTCACAACATTTTCAAATTATTCATTTCGATTGTAAGTAATATCTCTTTCAGGTAGAGGTCCCGTCATTTCGGAAGGCATCTAATTTGCATATTATCGCACTGGGCAGAGGTCAAAACTTGAAATTTCTACCTAGGCCACGTCTTAGCAGTAATTCATTTCAATGCTCAGTAGCGCAACGGTGCAGTTGAGAACAATTTGTGTGTGTTAAATATTAGATAATTTGATTTTCAAACAATCTTGCTGAAAATGGACGGAAAAAACGTAGCGTTATTAAAGAGCAGGGTCGTCAAATAATATTTAATGTGTATAATCATTTTAAAAATATGAAAAGTGAAATGGACACTCTGCTAATGGTAAAAAATAAGACTGCTAAAGCAAGAGGTAAGGAGTTTCAATGTATTTAGTATTATTTTTGATATTCAAATTCAATGTTCCAACACTTTTTACTTTTAGTTCTAAATGTTACTTATTTGTCAATCTTAATCTCTGCTCTTGTAGCCCATTTTGCCTACCTTCGCTTCTCTTTTGTATTGGGTGTGTCGAGAATACCATTTTCGACGTATTTCTTTTTTCATTCCTTCGATGTGTCCTAAATATCGTATTCTCTGCACTTTCGATACAGTCGTTACTTTTAGCTATTATTACGTTTACTTCGTTATTTTGTTTACTACTTCTTGGTCTGTAGGTAGTTCTATTACTATGTGATCATCTACAATTCCATGGTGTGTTTCCATTACTACTTCATTTTTATTTACCATAATTTTTTTGTAAAATATCCACATTTACTGTAAAATAATTTTGCCAAATTGTCATTATTCCCCTAGCTAGAGTAATAGATCGTCATCATTTTTCATATGTGGAGAAAGAGTTCATAGGCTCTTGCTTTCGTAGAAAGCTCTTATTTATTATTTTTTTAATTTTCTACTATCGCTTTGAGTTACGTCTGTACTTTTCTGTTTCTTTATGTTGTCTGTTTATATTATTAATGATTATCATCATTATTAATGGCGTTACAACTCTTCGTGAATATTTGCCGCGTTTACTATTGCCTTTTATGTTTGTCGGTCCTGTGCAACTATTTCCCATTGTCTCACTCCCATTTTCTCCAGATCTTCTCTTACTGCATCTTCCATTTTATTTACACGTTGATTATATTTACGTCGTTATAGGCATTTCTGTATGGAGCGTATCCAGAATACTACAAGAGAGCAACCGGCCTTTAGATAATAAAAACAAAGTTGCATTTTCTTCAAAGAGACCTTTACGAAAGTCACTTCTGACAGATTTACCAGAATATCAAATTATAGATATTCGACGTATAATCAACAATTTTCATAGAACAGAGAATTGTCGTGTTACTGTTAATAAATTAAAGAACAAAATTGAGAGAGATTTGGACATCAAAGTATCAGAAGCCTCGCTACGAAGAATTCTTCGAAATATGAATTTCCGTTGGAGGAGAGCACAGGACAACAGAAAATTGTTGGTTGAAAAGACGGAAATAAGGGCTTGGAGAATCAAATACAATACTTAAGACTTATCAAACATTATAGAAACGAAAACAGGCCCATTGTTTACTTGGATGAGACATATGTACACAGTGGACATACTTTGTCGAAAACTTGGAATGATAATTCTAGTAAAGGGTTACCGATGAACATTTCGAAGGGTCAACGTTTAATAATAGTGAATGCTGGTGGTAAAATAATATTTATTCCAAACACGCTTTTAATATTTAAGTCTGGTAGTAAATCCGGTGACTACCACTTAAAAATGAATGCCACAAATTACCACAAATGGATAAAGGAAAAACTAATTCCAAATTTGCCCCATAACCAATAGTTGTTTGCGATAATGCCTCATACCATTCGGTACAAGTGAATCCTGCGCCTAATAGTGATTCCAACAAAAAATGATATGATTGATTGGCTGATTAAAAACAATATCTCATTTAATCCTCAAAGTTTTAAACCCGAATTGTACGCGTTGATTAAGTACCATAAAAATCGTACCATCAAAAGGTATGAATTCGATGAACTTTTGAGTGAATGTGGTCATACTCCTTTACGGTTACCCCAATACCATGCGGGTTTAAATCCGATAGAGTTAGCTAGAGCAACCCCAGATGAGTGGAGAAAACGATGTCATCATGCAATTAAAATAGAAGACAGTTATTTAACATCCGAAGTCCAAATAGACCGTCAAGAAGATATTAATTCCATTATAATAAACTTAGGAAGTGACGATAGTGACATCGAGTGTTCTTCGGAAGAAGAAAATTAAATTAGATTTTGTTGTTCTTCTTGAAACATTCACATTAGATATATGAATTTTTAAAGGGTACGTATACAGAGTTAATTTTATATCTAAGTTTTCATTTACAAATTTAGATGTAAATATATTTTAGAAGGACAGCAATATTGACGGTAGTCTTTATTATATCGCTAATCTATATTTCCAAGAAACGTCTTAAATTGGGTAAGTCCATGAAATTCGGCTTTTCCCGAAGACAGGAATATTTATGTTTACATGACTTTATTATATCACTAAAAGGCTTCCAAGAAAAGAATTAAATCAGGTAAAAGTTCTAGGTACATGTAATTGGGACCGTTCATTAGCATATAATTGTGCTCACTCTTTAATATTTTAGTATTGTATTAGTATTTGATATTTTGAAGAATACGCTTGACAATTAATTGCTATTTTAAAAATCCATTTTGTTAAACTTATCAATATTCAGAACTTAATAATCCATTTGTACAATAAAAATAGTTTGTTCAGGTAAAACGTATTACGAAGGTATTATTATTTTTGTCCCATCAAATATCTTACTGATCATTTTTCAAATGTTGGCTATATGTTCAAAATTATTGAAAACTAAAAAATCGCCTTTATTCAGTATAATATGTTTTAGCTCTATCTACTAAATAATGCGCGCCACTGTCGTTTCCTTAAAATTTCAGTAACCAATCACCAACTTCAAAGGCGGTTATTATACAATTTCGACATGTATCATATTATGCAAATTAGATGCCTTCCGAAATGATGGGACCTCTACCTACTTTATTATTTTATCTTTATATATCTCGCGAAATAGTCCTCTCTCTCTATATGTGTTTTGCTACAGTATACCTTATCTTTTTCGTATTATTCTCGTTGTCTTTTCTTATCTCCCTAGTGTCTGTTAACTTTCTCTATTCCCTATCCACAGATAGTGTGGCGCCCAAAATTCTCTGTTCTCTTTCTCTTCCGTATCTTACCCTTGTATTTGAGCTGCAAAAAACCCCGACCAAGATACCTCTACCAGACGGAAACCCGAGCCTAGTGCCGTTTCCTGGGTAACCTCCACTCTGTCATAAAGAGGGTACAAATAGAAGTATTTAAAATTTAAACTAAGATTTTACGCATTTCGGATTGTAATTCGAAATCTGAGAAGAGGAGTTCAACGCCTGAATATAAGTTTAAACGGGGCGAGAGTTTTAAAAAACTTACGCACCGAAAACAGAAATACCGTGTGGAATGGGAACAAGACTCTAAGTTTAAAGGTTGGATCACAAATACTAATGGTAAATTATTGCAGGTAATATTTGACTTTTATATCTAAAATATTTTATATTTACTTCCAGGCATAACAAAGGCTTGTTGCCGCGCTTGAAATGCAGAATTCACTGCAGAAATAACCGTGATTAAAAATCATGCGAAGTCCTTGAAACATGGTCTAAAAGTGAAAAGTTTGCCAATTACAACAATTACGGCTATGTTTAATACGCCTGAGAGCTCTTTGCAAACTCAGAGTAAAGTTGCCGAAATAAAACTTACAGGATTTTTGACAAAACATAATATTTCATTTAATTCAGCTGATCATCTAACAAGATTCTGAGATTGCCCAGAATATGTCACTGGGAAATGCAAAGCTACACAGATATCAAAAAATGTAATTGGTGCTTGTACCGAGAAAGAAATTCTCTATTATTTAAAGTGCTCCAAATTTAGCTTGATAATTGATGAATCTACAGACATTTCTTCTGTCAAGACTTTGTGTATTTGTGTATGATTTTTTCATCCTAAAACCGGTAAAGTTGTCTTTAAAAAGACAAATACATGCCATGATTATAGTAAAATTCTCCTGTTAGTGATTCCATAGTAACCTCATAATACTATCCCGACATGGTAAGTATTTGGTGGTGCATTTAGTTTACCTTCAATAAACACTAAATTCTGATTTTATATATTTGTTATTTAAAAAACATAAATGATGTATCCTCTATATGTTACTGACTTACACATACTGGTATTTTTCTTTTAATAACTTCCTCTTTCAATATGGGTAACCAGATCCTACTACATTCTGCCGAGGAATTCGCAACACAATTGAAGGGTGCAGGGGAAGAACGATCATAGTCAGAAAAAATAAAAAATCCAAAATCCATGCCGTTATGATGGCAGTATGCGAAAATATTAACCTCGTGCTGACTTTACACGTGAAAATTAGACATAGTCCGCTGTAGAGTCCGAACAGGTCCCAGCGCGCTTATTTGGTTGAGTCAGTCGCTTTGTTTGCGTCGAGAGTGCATCTCATATTGTTTGTTCTCGTGTTTTGTTTATCTAAACAAGTATTCGAAAGTGATACTGCGTAGTAGTTATAGTTACCTTAGTTCGACTTTTTCTTACAATGAGTTCCAGTAAAATCCGACTAAGAGGTGCGTTGTATGTGACAAAAATAAAAAACGCGCAGAATCAAGATGCGCTCTGTCTGTCATGTAGCACATTGTGTTGTGCCTTGTTTTGGTATTTGCCCTACAAAAAAAGACTTTTGATTCAAATGCTTTACAAAAATTGACATCATCTTTATAGCTCTGTAAGAATGATAAGTGGTTTCTTATTTCTTTTCGAATTTTGTTCTATCAATACAAACTATCTGTCACTTTGTTAACTCTTATTTCATAATCAAATATCCGAAAAAATCTGAACTAGAAATTGAAAATAAAACTGTTCTGCTGGTGTATTGGTCCTGTACAGTGCGCTGCTCCAGACGAGTATAATCGCCGGAGTGTCAACTAGTCAACTCTTCATAACGAGTATACTCGCATTCGTGAATTTAACGCGCATGGGACAGGCATCAATTTTTAAGGATTCCGCAGTGAAAGGGTTAAAACTATGTATTTAGATCAACTTCGCTCATTTCAGTATAATTTAATTTACATGTTATGCCGATGCTTACACCACTTTTTTCGCTTATTTTTCACTGTTTTTTTTTTTAACTTTTGTCTTCAAAATTAAAACAGGGCCTAATAATGCCAACGCGTCATCGTCTTCAATCGATGTCATCGCTAAAGGAATTGAAGACCGTACCGGTACACCGGAGAGTCCCCATACACGTTACCGCTGTTTTGTTGACCGGTAAAGGCATACCTGAACAGATAGACCTCTCCGGTAGACCGTAGTACATTATTAAAAAATTTGTCACCTTTTATTTTCCCATAAAAAACAAACACCAGAGTCCAAACCTTTAAAACCGTTTTTCTCGAAATTTGTTTTTTTGACATAGCACCTTCTTTGCCTGTATCCTTCATTTGTACTTGGACTTCAGAATTACAAATTTCTAGGTACGTAAAGTCAGTGTTTATAAGAGATTAGAAAATTTCTTGGAATTTTATTCAGGTAAAAGGATAATTTTTACGTCATATTATCATTAAATGGGCTTCTGTGAGAAGAACGTTTATTTGAAAAGAACTTCATTTATCTTTTGCCGTTTATTTAGAACAGAAGTCAGTGTAATAACTATCAATATGCGTGATATATAAATGATTAGTGACGATGTCCTGTACATTCGTACCACTATTTCAGAAAGTGAAGACGAGTCTGAACCTGAAAAACGTTCTGGTTATATTCATCTCACACACGATGCAAAGCAAATCGTGCTTAACGTTTACTACGGTAAGTAAAGTTGACACCATCTATCTATCGTCCGTCGGTAAATTCAAACAAAAATATATCTTTTACCAGACCATCTTTTACCACCTTTAGTCCAGACAAATTAATATATGTATTTAATATATTTTTTACCACCAAAAATGAGATGTTTTAACCAAATAATGCTTCAATATAATGGACAGAATAATTTTGAATTACGTTCCGCTAATGAACTTGCTTTTTGTCCTTAAACGTAGAAAAAAGTTTCAATTATATTGCTTAATATTTCGTCTAACAATTTTAACTTTATACGGGCTTTACACCAACAATAAATTCACGAAGAAATTCATGAATTTATTCATCAATTTCTGTGTCAATAAATTCGTGAATTTGTTGGAAGTAAAATTTGTTGGACTTCAAATAAAGTTTGATGTCAAATGTCACTATTTTCAGTAGTATTAATGATTTAATTATTGGATGTTGTTTGTTATTGTTTTGTTTGAATTTAGTGTGTGAATTGAACATTAATTATGAACAAAAATTGTAAAATACAGCACCCACGTGTAGCTAGACTACAAAAAAGAAAAGCAGCTGCTGTTGCACTAATATTGGCTTCTGCAGCTTTAATGGTAGAAACCAATCCAGATAAAATTAATAGAAGATGGTGGGTTCGACCATGGCTACAAGATAAATCTTATAAAGCAGGACTAAATATGTTAAGCAGTGAATTTAAAGAGGAACCTCAACAATTTAAACAGTTTTTGCGAATGTCAGAAGAAAGTTTTGAAAAGCTGCTTGTTTTGGTGAGACCCCTTATAGAGAAACGTGACACTAATTACCGGGACGCAATTAGTCCAAAAGAGAAACTAATTGTCACACTGAGATTTTCAGCCACGGGAGAAACATACCGCAGTCTTATGTATACATTTCGAATCCACGAATCAACAATATCATTGTTTGTGCCACATACCTGTCAGGCAATTTATGATGTTCTGAAGGATACATACCTAAAGGTAGTTTTATTTAAAATTTAATTTAGCTACTAAGTGCTGATTTAAATAAATTGAACTTATAAAAGCTTTATATTTTAGACACCCAATTCTGCAGCAGATTGGTTAAACATTGCACAGCAATTTGAAGCTAAGTGGCAAATTCCCAATACAATAGGGGCAATGGATGGAAAACATATTGTTTTTAGGGCATCCAAAACACAAGGTTCCATGTATTATAATTATAAAGGTACACACAGTATTGTGTTGTTGGCACTAGTAGATGCTGACTATGTTTTCCTTTATGTGGATGTTGGTGTTAATGGAAGAATATCAGATGGAGGTGTCTTTAGGAGATCATCATTGGCTAATGCAATAGCTCAAAATACCATAAACATCCCTGAAGATAAACCATTGCCTGGAAGAGTTAAGCCAGTCCCTCATGTAATACTAACAGATGCAGCATTTCCACTCAGTGAGCATATTTTGAAGCCATATCCATTTAGGAATATGACTGCTGAGCAGAAAGTCTTTAATTATAGAGTTAGTAGAGCGAGAAGAGTAGTGGAAAATGCATTTGGGCACCTAGCTAATAGATTTAGGATTTTTCTGACCACAATAAACCTTAACCCAGACAAGGTTCAGAAAATAACTTTAGCATGTTGTGCATTGCATAACTTTTAAAAAAAGGAAAACCCTGTACAATTTGAGGAGGAAGTAGACCGCAATTTTATATTCACACATGGCTTAACAAGACAGTGTGGCAATAGACCAAGACCGGTAAATTTAGATGTCCGTGATGAATTTAAATCATACTTTAATGAAGAAGGTTTTGTACAGTGGCAAGATAATATGTAGCAATTTAATAATAGAAGTGCAATATTCATTAACTATGTATTACTAAATCAAAACTTGATTAATGTACATGTCATTCATAATTCAGATTTATTGTTATTATTTTTTTTATTTCATTTGTGGTTAATTATTTTTAAATTTAAATAAGAATATTTGAAATTTTCTGTGTTAAGATGTTTTTAATCTAACTTGAAAA
This sequence comes from Diabrotica undecimpunctata, assembly GCF_040954645.1. Classification (NCBI taxonomy): domain Eukaryota; kingdom Metazoa; phylum Arthropoda; class Insecta; order Coleoptera; family Chrysomelidae; genus Diabrotica; species Diabrotica undecimpunctata. The sequence continues at coordinate 11,556 of NW_027311938.1, read as the reverse complement.
TATTATTCTATATTAGGTTTACCTACTTAATAAGAAACTTTTTTTTAGTTGTTTCTTATACTCAGTTTTGTACAGAGGCAAGATAATATATAACAATTTAATAATATTACATTATACTTCAGTGCAATATTCATTGACTATATGGTAGTCATAAATCAAAATTGTATTAACATACATGTTCATGCTTTATTAATGTTTATATATATATATATATATATATATATATATATATATATATATATATATATATTGATACGATTGGGGTTTATAGAAAATAATTTATAAGTTATATACTACATAATATTAGATATAAAAAAGTATTTGATTATTTTAAATAAGTTATATACTAGAGAATTTTATAAAAATATATTTATGTGAGGGCATTTTTAATAAATTAGCATATAATAAGTGTAAAAAGTTGTATTTTAGTAGTTATGATTTTGTAGATATTTTTAAGTGAGCCATGTGACTAGGCAACACACTATACCCTCCATTCCTAAGTGTCAATTTAAGAATTTTACGAATATAAGTGGGGTTATATTGTTTGAAATATGTATTTTATTAAATTAGAGTGTTAGTTACTAATTTGAATGTTTATTCTGATCTGAAAAGCCTAAATGTAAACAAAATTATTAATAGAAAAGAATGGAATTCTCTGGATCTCCGGAGATGGCCATGTTTGCGAAATGGTTTGTTCCAGAAAATTCAGACAAGTATTTGATAGAACAAATTGGAACATGATCTATTACGAGATGGTTCTGGAATATCCGAAAGATATAAATACCCGTGATTTGGATTCAAGAGGGCAGTTTTTAAAGTTTTTAGTCAGAAGTCAAGCAGTTTATTATGAAAGTTAGTTAGTGAAGTCAATTGTTCACAGTTTTAGTAAGTCAGTCAAGCAGTTTAATAAGAAATATGAAAGTTAGTTGGAGATAGTCCAATTGTTTAATATAGTGAGTTAAATGAAGATTAAAAATTATGCATATAATTTAATGCACATTTATAATTATACACAAATAATTATTGAAGATTAAAAAAAAGTATATTGGAAGAAATTAAATTATGTTATGGTTGGAGATTAGTATAAATCAACTTATAATAATTGGATATTGGTATATTGAAAAGAAGAATAAATATAAATGCTGTTTGCTGGTTTGGTTGGTGGTGTATAAATACTGGTGAAGAAAAATATATCTTAAATTGGTAGAAGCTGATAATTGAAAAAAGTAATTTCACAAAAAACAAGGATAACCGAAGTACGAAGACATTCAGTGGTGATTAGAATCTATATACTTAGTGGAAAACAGTTCATTTAGGCATTCAGTGAAAGAAAGGTACAAAATTTTGTTAATATAATTTAGTTAGTGTCATAACAATTTCAATTTTGAAGATAGTTTGTTTAAATTTTAGATTGTCTATAGAATTTAATTAGTTTTATAAGAATATCAGTTTAAAGAGAGTTTATTTTAAATTTGCATTGACTAGGTTAGATATATATGTGTGTTTCATAATAGTTATAATAAAGATAATTTAAAAAAGTACTTACAAGCTAATTCTTTGAGAACCGCGATAAAAACCCTATATTATTAAAAATACTCATTGCTCATCATTCAAACAAAACAACACATCATAACAATTTGGCACCCAACGCGGTGGCTCTCTATTTAAAAGAATTAGTTTGGGAAGATAAGTGCTCTCATATAATTAAATTAATTATCAGTAGAAAGAAAAAGTATAGATTTTAATTTTAATTATATTTGAACAAGTAAAGTCTTAAAATGTCTCAAGGAAAGAAAGGTACAAGAAGCAAAAAGAATGAAGAAGATGTAGAAGTAGAAACACAACCTGTACAAGAGAAGAGTTTAGTTCAAGTTCCACAAGATACTGCAGAAATGAATCCAGAAAGAGAGGAAAATGTCAATATGGCAGCTTTGATGTCATTAATGATGCAGATGAACAAGACAATGGAAGAGAATACGAAAAAAATGGAAGAGAATTCAAAAGAAATCAAAGAAGACATGAAAAAAATGGAACAGAAATTAGAAGAGAATTATAGAAAATTAGAAAAGAAAATAGAAGATAATAATAATAAAATTGTAAAACAAATAGAAAAACAAATGGATAAAAAACTTGAAGCTGCAGAGAAAAAAGTAGCAAATGAAATAAAAATTATACGGAATGACTACAAGAAAAGGATAGAAAATGAGAGGACAGAAGTAAAGAGGATTATTCAAGATAATAAGATAGATATAGAACAGAAAATAGAGTTACAGAAATGTAACTTAGAAGTAAAAATTAACGAAGATAGGAGAAACACAGAAGAAAAATTAGATGATATACAACAAAATATCCAAATAAATAATAATCAAATAAGAAATGTGGAACAGAGAATAGATGATATTTCACAAATGAGAGACATAGGGAGACCTTACTTAAATTTAACAAATGAGACTGGGATTAAATTCTCTGGTAATATAAAAAATTTGCATCCTAGAGTATACATAAATAGTTTAAAACATAAATTAAGATTTGTGAATAATATTAATGATATTAAAGATTATATTAGAATGACATTAAATGACAATGCAGCAACTTGGTTTGCTAGTATTGAAAATGATTTAGATAACTTTCAAACATTTGAAAATAAATTTTTAAATTATTATTGGGGTGAATTAGAGCAAGCAAAGTTTAGAGAAATTCTATATTTTGGAAAGTATAATCACAATTTAAAATCAAATATGGTAGATTATGCATTAAAACTGATAACAGTTGCAAAATATTTAGAACCACCACTTAGAGAGGAAGAAACAGTCTTAAATGTATCTAGACATTTTGATGCTGATGTTGTGCAAACTGTAACTGTACAAAATATTCAAACAATAGATAGTTTTATTAATTTTATTCAAAGAATACAAAGAGGCAATATGACAAGTAATAATAACAACAGAAAAAACAACAATACTTTTCAATATAATAAAAATGATAATCAACAATATAGACAATCATATAACAATAATACTAGGTATGGTGATAATTTACAAAATTTTAATAATACTAACACTAATCCAAATAGACAGAACTTTAATAATAATACTAGTTATAATAGACAAAATTTTAATAATAATACTAATTATAATAGACAACATTTTAATAACAGTACTAATAATAATAGACAAGATTTTAATAATCGAAGAAATACAGAGCGACCTAACTATAACAGACAGGTAAATTGTGTACAAGGGAATAGGAGCTGCGAAGACAGGGAACGAAATAGTACAAGGCAAGAAAATGTGAGTAGAAGTCATAGTAGGGAAAGACATAGGACATCAGATCCAAGTGGTCAGATACAATCTGACAATTCTAATAATCAAAATTTTGTGCAGTAAACTTTCGGAATTACAAGTTAGGCCATTGCTATTATGAAAAACCTTCAGAATTTATTTCTTTAGATGAAGAGAAAATTATTGAATCTATTAATTTAATTTATATAAATGCTTTGGCCAAAAATAAAATGATTAAAATTATGATAGATACTGGTTCAGAAAGTACTTTAGTCTCGGAGAATTTTATTTTTAATACATTAAAACTATCAGATATAATAAAGATTCCAAAAATTAAAATTATTGGTGCAAATAATAAGAAGTTGGGTGAAATTGATAAACTAGCCAATTTTAAAATTAATATTCTTAATAAAGAAATTAATATGCAAGGATTTATTGTCAAGGATTTATGTGTTGATATATTAATGGGAAATGATGAATTGGAAAAGAAGAAAGTAAAGATAGATTTTGAAGAAAAAATGGTAACTTTGGAAGGGCAAATAATTAAATTTATGCAGAAAGATGAGGTAGAAGAAGGAATAAGAGTTGATAGGATATTATTAAAAGAAAATAATGATGTTTATGAAGAAGAAATGTATTTTTATGATAGGGAAATGTCCCAGAAGAATGTAAAGAATAATTATTGTAGTGAATATTTAAGGAATGGAAATTTTAAGCAGATGGATGCCTACGAGGCGGAGTGCGTATAATTGGAAGCAAGGAATAATGAGTACATAATGAAGAATAATGTTATTTGTAAAGAAGAAGATATAATGAAAGTTTTAAATTGCCCTGAAGAATATAAATCAATAGTCATTTCCATATTGCAGCAACACAGGGGACTTGTCAATAAAGAAAATAGAATTGCACAAAATTATATCCATAGTATAAAAGTTAAAGAAGAAAAAGATTTTAAAACAAAATCATACCCAATACCATATAAATACAGAGAAGAAGTAAACAAAACAATTAATAATATGTTAGAAGATGGGATCATTGAGAAGGCAGACACACGTTTTATTAACCCCATAGTAGTAGTACGAAAAAGATCAAGTGAAATCAGGTTATGTTTGGATGCAAGGAATATTAACAAGATTACTGAAAAGCAATTTGAAGCACCAATAAGTATAGATGGAATATTAGGAAGAATTACAGGAATGTCATTTTTCACTAAAATCGATTTACAGCATAGTTTCTGGTTAATACCTCTAGAAAGAAAAAGTAGACAGTATACAGGATTTCAGATAGATGGAGTAGTATATCAATTCAAAGTAGTACCATTTGGACTTCAATCATCTTGCAGTGCTCTATGTAGATGTCTTCATGATATTTTGGATCAATATGAACATTTTGTAATTCACTACATTGATGATATCTTAATTTTTTCTAAAACGGCAGAAGATCATGAGAAACACCTAAAAATTATAATAAATAGATTAGACAAAGTGGGACTAAAAATAAATCAAGAAAAATGTACATTTTTTCAAAAAGAAGTCATATATCTAGGTTATAAACTTAACACTAAGGGAATCGAAATGGATCCGGAACGGACACAAGTCATTCAGGAATATAAAACACCACACAATTTAAGAACTTTAAGAGGATTTATTGGAATAATTAATTATTATAAAAGGATGATACCAGATCTAAGTATAAAAGAAATTCCATTACTTGAACTACTGAGAAAAGGTGTAAAATGGAGATGGGATCAGAGAAGAGAACTAGCATTCCAAGAAATTAAAAACATTTTTCTGTCAAATTTGAAAATATACTATCCTGATTACACACAGCCATTCATATTAAGAACAGATGCATCAATAGAGAGATTATCAGGGGTATTATTACAAATACATGATGGGGTCGAATACCCAATACAATTCATTTCAAGAATCACAAAGCCACATGAAAAGGGTTACTCAGTTTCAGAATTAGAACTAGCAAGTATAATACACTGTGTCACAAAATTAAGATTTTATTTGTTGGGTAATGAATTTACAATAGAAACAGATCACCAAGCTTTAACGTCTATATTAAATAACAAATATGGAAACAGTAGAATACATCGGTGGAGTCTAATACTTAGTGAATACTGCTTTGAAATCAAATACATTTCTGGAAAATCCAATATAGTGGCAGATGCTTTATCAAGGTTAGAAAATACATCACAAAAAGGGCAGCGAACAATAAAAATTGGATTAAATCAATTAGTAGAAAGTACTGGATTATATTCTAAAGAAGAAATTATAAGAGATCAGATCAATTTGAGTGAAAAACAAAAAGTCCTTAGGAAAGATGGAGTATATTATAAAATAATAAATGACATAGAAGTATATGTAATAACTAGAACTTTAGCAAAGAAAATATTGAAAAATTTACATAACAATTATATGCATATTGGTTCAAGAAAGCTATGGATGCTATTTAGGGACAATTATTTTGCAAAGAATGACATAAGTATAGCAAAAGAAATTACTACCCAATGCCCAATATGTCAACTAAACAAAGAAAAGAATTTAAAAAAAAAAAAACTTACTGATAGATCCATTTCATAGATAGATGGTAGATTTCTTTGTTGTGAATAAATTTGACATCATACTTGTTGAATTTTGTATATATGGAAATTAATTTGTACCCTAAAAATCATAATTTGGGGTTAGATACAGAATTGATTGTGTAAATGTCTTTATAAAAAGTAAAAACTTACCAATTTATATTGATGAAAGTTATTTTGAATGGAAATAATTCCTAGATTTTGTCTATAAATAAACAGAACACAATATCTATTATATTTTTAATTAAGGTTATATTTTCTCTGATATCGCATCTATTGCTCCATTTGACATGACAGTTTGACCATAGAATAGCCGAACTGTGCTCCGTTGTTCTCTGTTTTGACATAGACAGCGAACAGGGATGTATTTAACACATTTAAAAAAAAAAAAATTGATTTATTAAATTTAATAAGGTATGAGAAAATTAATATTTAAAAAAATAATAAGTAAATTATTTATTTTAAATATTATTTTGGGGTATTGATACGATTGGGGTTTATAGAAAATAATATATATATATATATATATATATATATATATATATATATTGTGACAATTGGGGTTTATAGAAAATAATTTATAAGTTATATACTACATAATATTAGATATAAAAAAGTATTTGATTATTTTAAATAAGTTATATACTAGAGAATTTTATAAAAATATATTTATGTGAGGGCATTTTTAATAAATTAGCATATAATAAGTGTAAAAAGTTGTATTTTAGTAGTTATGATTTTGTAGATATTTTTAAGTGAGCCATGTGACTAGGCAACACACTATACCCTCCATTCCTAAGTGTCAATTTAAGAATTTTACGAATATAAGTGGGGTTATATTGTTTGAAATATGTATTTTATTAAATTAGAGTGTTAGTTACTAATTTGAATGTTTATTCTGATCTGAAAAGCCTAAATGTAAACAAAATTATTAATAGAAAAGAATGGAATTCTCTGGATCTCCGGAGATGGCCATGTTTGCGAAATGGTTTGTTCCAGAAAATTCAGACAAGTATTTGATAGAACAAATTGGAACATGATCTATTACGAGATGGTTCTGGAATATCCGAAAGATATAAATACCCGTGATTTGGATTCAAGAGGGCAGTTTTTAAAGTTTTTAGTCAGAAGTCAAGCAGTTTATTATGAAAGTTAGTTAGTGAAGTCAATTGTTCACAGTTTTAGTAAGTCAGTCAAGCAGTTTAATAAGAAATATGAAAGTTAGTTGGAGATAGTCCAATTGTTTAATATAGTGAGTTAAATGAAGATTAAAAATTATGCATATAATTTAATGCACATTTATAATTATACACAAATAATTATTGAAGATTAAAAAAAAGTATATTGGAAGAAATTAAATTATGTTATGGTTGGAGATTAGTATAAATCAACTTATAATAATTGGATATTGGTATATTGAAAAGAAGAATAAATATAAATGCTGTTTGCTGGTTTGGTTGGTGGTGTATAAATACTGGTGAAGAAAAATATATCTTAAATTGGTAGAAGCTGATAATTGAAAAAAGTAATTTCACAAAAAACAAGGATAACCGAAGTACGAAGACATTCAGTGGTGATTAGAATCTATATACTTAGTGGAAAACAGTTCATTTAGGCATTCAGTGAAAGAAAGGTACAAAATTTTGTTAATATAATTTAGTTAGTGTCATAACAATTTCAATTTTGAAGATAGTTTGTTTAAATTTTAGATTGTCTATAGAATTTAATTAGTTTTATAAGAATATCAGTTTAAAGAGAGTTTATTTTAAATTTGCATTGACTAGGTTAGATATATATGTGTGTTTCATAATAGTTATAATAAAGATAATTTAAAAAAGTACTTACAAGCTAATTCTTTGAGAACCGCGATAAAAACCCTATATTATTAAAAATACTCATTGCTCATCATTCAAACAAAACAACACATCATAACAATTTGGCACCCAACGCGGTGGCTCTCTATTTAAAAGAATTAGTTTGGGAAGATAAGTGCTCTCATATAATTAAATTAATTATCAGTAGAAAGAAAAAGTATAGATTTTAATTTTAATTATATTTGAACAAGTAAAGTCTCAAAATGTCTCAAGGAAAGAAAGGTACAAGAAGCAAAAAGAATGAAGAAGATGTAGAAGTAGAAACACAACCTGTACAAGAGAAGAGTTTAGTTCAAGTTCCACAAGATACTGCAGAAATGAATCCAGAAAGAGAGGAAAATGTCAATATGGCAGCTTTGATGTCATTAATGATGCAGATGAACAAGACAATGGAAGAGAATACGAAAAAAATGGAAGAGAATTCAAAAGAAATCAAAGAAGACATGAAAAAAATGGAACAGAAATTAGAAGAGAATTATAGAAAATTAGAAAAGAAAATAGAAGATAATAATAATAAAATTGTAAAACAAATAGAAAAACAAATGGATAAAAAACTTGAAGCTGCAGAGAAAAAAGTAGCAAATGAAATAAAAATTATACGGAATGACTACAAGAAAAGGATAGAAAATGAGAGGACAGAAGTAAAGAGGATTATTCAAGATAATAAGATAGATATAGAACAGAAAATAGAGTTACAGAAATGTAACTTAGAAGTAAAAATTAACGAAGATAGGAGAAACACAGAAGAAAAATTAGATGATATACAACAAAATATCCAAATAAATAATAATCAAATAAGAAATGTGGAACAGAGAATAGATGATATTTCACAAATGAGAGACATAGGGAGACCTTACTTAAATTTAACAAATGAGACTGGGATTAAATTCTCTGGTAATATAAAAAATTTGCATCCTAGAGTATACATAAATAGTTTAAAACATAAATTAAGATTTGTGAATAATATTAATGATATTAAAGATTATATTAGAATGACATTAAATGACAATGCAGCAACTTGGTTTGCTAGTATTGAAAATGATTTAGATAACTTTCAAACATTTGAAAATAAATTTTTAAATTATTATTGGGGTGAATTAGAGCAAGCAAAGTTTAGAGAAATTCTATATTTTGGAAAGTATAATCACAATTTAAAATCAAATATGGTAGATTATGCATTAAAACTGATAACAGTTGCAAAATATTTAGAACCACCACTTAGAGAGGAAGAAACAGTCTTAAATGTATCTAGACATTTTGATGCTGATGTTGTGCAAACTGTAACTGTACAAAATATTCAAACAATAGATAGTTTTATTAATTTTATTCAAAGAATACAAAGAGGCAATATGACAAGTAATAATAACAACAGAAAAAACAACAATACTTTTCAATATAATAAAAATGATAATCAACAATATAGACAATCATATAACAATAATACTAGGTATGGTGATAATTTACAAAATTTTAATAATACTAACACTAATCCAAATAGACAGAACTTTAATAATAATACTAGTTATAATAGACAAAATTTTAATAATAATACTAATTATAATAGACAACATTTTAATAACAGTACTAATAATAATAGACAAGATTTTAATAATCGAAGAAATACAGAGCGACCTAACTATAACAGACAGGTAAATTGTGTACAAGGGAATAGGAGCTGCGAAGACAGGGAACGAAATAGTACAAGGCAAGAAAATGTGAGTAGAAGTCATAGTAGGGAAAGACATAGGACATCAGATCCAAGTGGTCAGATACAATCTGACAATTCTAATAATCAAAATTTTGTGCAGTAAACTTTCGGAATTACAAGTTAGGCCATTGCTATTATGAAAAACCTTCAGAATTTATTTCTTTAGATGAAGAGAAAATTATTGAATCTATTAATTTAATTTATATAAATGCTTTGGCCAAAAATAAAATGATTAAAATTATGATAGATACTGGTTCAGAAAGTACTTTAGTCTCGGAGAATTTTATTTTTAATACATTAAAACTATCAGATATAATAAAGATTCCAAAAATTAAAATTATTGGTGCAAATAATAAGAAGTTGGGTGAAATTGATAAACTAGCCAATTTTAAAATTAATATTCTTAATAAAGAAATTAATATGCAAGGATTTATTGTCAAGGATTTATGTGTTGATATATTAATGGGAAATGATGAATTGGAAAAGAAGAAAGTAAAGATAGATTTTGAAGAAAAAATGGTAACTTTGGAAGGGCAAATAATTAAATTTATGCAGAAAGATGAGGTAGAAGAAGGAATAAGAGTTGATAGGATATTATTAAAAGAAAATAATGATGTTTATGAAGAAGAAATGTATTTTTATGATAGGGAAATGTCCCAGAAGAATGTAAAGAATAATTATTGTAGTGAATATTTAAGGAATGGAAATTTTAAGCAGATGGATGCCTACGAGGCGGAGTGCGTATAATTGGAAGCAAGGAATAATGAGTACATAATGAAGAATAATGTTATTTGTAAAGAAGAAGATATAATGAAAGTTTTAAATTGCCCTGAAGAATATAAATCAATAGTCATTTCCATATTGCAGCAACACAGGGGACTTGTCAATAAAGAAAATAGAATTGCACAAAATTATATCCATAGTATAAAAGTTAAAGAAGAAAAAGATTTTAAAACAAAATCATACCCAATACCATATAAATACAGAGAAGAAGTAAACAAAACAATTAATAATATGTTAGAAGATGGGATCATTGAGAAGGCAGACACACGTTTTATTAACCCCATAGTAGTAGTACGAAAAAGATCAAGTGAAATCAGGTTATGTTTGGATGCAAGGAATATTAACAAGATTACTGAAAAGCAATTTGAAGCACCAATAAGTATAGATGGAATATTAGGAAGAATTACAGGAATGTCATTTTTCACTAAAATCGATTTACAGCATAGTTTCTGGTTAATACCTCTAGAAAGAAAAAGTAGACAGTATACAGGATTTCAGATAGATGGAGTAGTATATCAATTCAAAGTAGTACCATTTGGACTTCAATCATCTTGCAGTGCTCTATGTAGATGTCTTCATGATATTTTGGATCAATATGAACATTTTGTAATTCACTACATTGATGATATCTTAATTTTTTCTAAAACGGCAGAAGATCATGAGAAACACCTAAAAATTATAATAAATAGATTAGACAAAGTGGGACTAAAAATAAATCAAGAAAAATGTACATTTTTTCAAAAAGAAGTCATATATCTAGGTTATAAACTTAACACTAAGGGAATCGAAATGGATCCGGAACGGACACAAGTCATTCAGGAATATAAAACACCACACAATTTAAGAACTTTAAGAGGATTTATTGGAATAATTAATTATTATAAAAGGATGATACCAGATCTAAGTATAAAAGAAATTCCATTACTTGAACTACTGAGAAAAGGTGTAAAATGGAGATGGGATCAGAGAAGAGAACTAGCATTCCAAGAAATTAAAAACATTTTTCTGTCAAATTTGAAAATATACTATCCTGATTACACACAGCCATTCATATTAAGAACAGATGCATCAATAGAGAGATTATCAGGGTATTATTACAAATACATGATGGGGTCGAATACCCAATACAATTCATTTCAAGAATCACAAAGCCACATGAAAAGGGTTACTCAGTTTCAGAATTAGAACTAGCAAGTATAATACACTGTGTCACAAAATTAAGATTTTATTTGTTGGGTAATGAATTTACAATAGAAACAGATCACCAAGCTTTAACGTCTATATTAAATAACAAATATGGAAACAGTAGAATACATCGGT